>NC_053131.1:35613669-35616169 GCF_010015445.1 Perca fluviatilis
TATATATATATATATATATATATATATATATATTATTATTATTAATCTCTGATGCATTTTACATTAAAAACAATAAAACCTTAGGACAGAAGTCTCACATAGCAACCTGTTCTCTACAGCCTTGTAAGTCAGTCTATCTTCATAAAGATCATTTCCAACTCTGTGTGTTGGGAGCCAGTGTGGTTAAACCCTATCTTTTAACCAAAGATCTCAGAGCATGTGACCTCTGAGACTAAAGGCCATTTTATAGTTCTGCGTAAAATCGGCGGCGCAGCCCCGCAGACCGGTCTGCGTCTACGCCGTCGCCTGACGTCACCAAAATGTAACTACACGTCGCAGCAACGCACGTGGCTCGGCCGTGGCGTGGTAGCGTTGCATTTCCTCCGGCTCATGTCCTGGTTCTCCTTCTCCATCAACACCATGAGATCAAGGAGAGAGGTAACTTCTCCTGCTGCAGATCTCCCACCGTGGTCAGAAAGAACAGGGGAGACACACACACACAGACACAGACACACACACACACACAGACACACACACACACACACACACACACACACACACACACACACACACACACACACACACACACACACACACACACACACACACACACAAACACACACACACACACACAGACACACACACACACACACAGACACACACACAGACACACACAGACACACACACACACACACACACACAGACACACACACACAGACAGACACAGACACACACAGACACACACACACACACACACACACACACACACACACACACACAGACACACACACACAGACACACACACACACAGACACACACACACACAGAGACAGACACACACACACACAACACACAGACACACACACACACACAGAGACAGACACACACACACAACACACACACAGAGACACACACACACAGAGACAGACACACACACACACAGACACACACACACACACACAGAGACAGACACAAAACCAACACACAGAACACACACACAGAGAGACACAACACACACAGAGACAGACACACAACACACAGAGAGACACACACACACACGAGACAGACAAAACAAAAACCACAAAAACAACACAACACACAGAGACAACACACACACACAGAAACAAAAGAGAAGAACACAACACACAGAGACACACACATGCAGAAGTAGGTGTAAACACACCAGCTGATATCTCACCTGACCAGGTGACTCCCAGAAACACCAGGGACGTCTCCGCACACCTCTGCCCAGGGAGAGGGGCCTCGGCTGGGGGAGACATCCACATCCATCCGCCCTGCACACAGAGGTTGCTGTGTTGAGTTGCTGGGTTGCTGGGTTGAGTTGCTGGTTGAGTTTCTGGGTTGCTGGGTTGAGTTGCTGGTTGAGTTGCTGGGTTGCTGGGTTGAGTTGCTGGTTGAGTTGCTGGGTTGCTGTGCTGAGTTGCTGGGTTGCTGGGTTGAGTTGCTGGGTTGCTGTGTTGAGTTGCTGGTTGAGTTGATGGGTTGCTGGGTTGAGTTGCCGGGTTGCTGTGTTGCCGGTGGGGGCAGACGCTGTCGCAGCTCCGCGTTCACTCTGGGATTAGCTGAGAAAATCAAAACGTTTTATTTTGATTCAGAGCTGGTTGCAGTGTGACGAGGCTTTATCAACATAAAATAAAGCCCCGCTAGAGCACCGCTTACTGAGCTCCATGGCTGCAACACAACAAGTGCCTGGTCGCTACGGAAACCCAAACTTGTGCATGTTAAATCTGGAACCTGTGATCAGATTTGAAACCAAATCCTCCAAACGATTCCAAGTAGGAATCGGTTCTCGATGCCCAACCCTAACGATCGGTGAAGAAAGCAGACAGCTCACGTTACTGTAATGTGTCAACAGTTAACTTCATGTAATATTGGATGTATATCATAATAATAATAATAATAATACCTTTAATTTATATATCAATCAAAAAATCAATCAAAATGTATTTATATAGCACTTTACAACAACCAGCAGGTATCCAAAGTGCTTCACATCAGAAACACATATCACATATTCTATCACAATAGAAAGAATGAATCATAGAAAACTGTCAAATCAGAAAAGCTTACAAAGAAACAGAAGAATGAAACCGTCAGACGAAGCAGATACGTTTTGAGTTTGGACCTAAAAAGAGCTCCATCTGTGATAGTGCGAATATCGGGGTAACTTGTTCCAGAGTCTCGGGGCAGCAACTGACCGTTGGGATTGGTTTAAAGAAATGTAAACAACCCAGAGAGTTTTCTTCTACTATCCCAGAATGCATCTGTGGTGTCTCTTTTTATTAAGGAATCATTAGAGAGCAGTAATCCCGTCTTCATGTCGAGCTTTCTGATTACTTGCAGCTCTTCAGCAGAGCAAACACACCTCTAATGTCTCGTTAAGGACTCATTAAGAACAGACCAATCACAGCGCAGCTCTTCAGGTGTAATTAAGGACGGCAGAAATCACGCTAAACGCTCGTTAAGTCAAAAATAAACA
>NC_053131.1:35620637-35625637 GCF_010015445.1 Perca fluviatilis
CAGCTGGATCCTCCCAGACTCACCTCTTCTAGCGCCTCGCTGATCCTCCCAGACTCACTCCCTCTACTCGCGGATCCCTCCCAACTCACTCTCATCCTCAGCTGATCCTTCTCTAGACCCACTCTCAGCCCTAGCTGATCCTCCTAGACTCACCCTCAGCCAGCTGATCTCCAACTCACTCCTCAGCCTCAGCTGATCCTCCCAGACCACCTAGCCTCAGCGATCCTCCCAACCACTCACCCAGCTGATCCTTCCAGACCCTCACCCTCTAGCGCCAGCTGATCCTCCTAAACCCCTCATGTCGCCAGCTGGATCCCTAGACTCACCTCTAGCCAACTGATCCTTCCTAGACTCACCTCCCACCCCCACCCCCCTAGCCAGCTGATCCTCCCAGACTCACTCCTCAAGCCCAGCTGATCCTCTCAGACTCCACTCTCCAGCCTCCAGCTGATCCCTTCCTAGACTCACCTTCAGCGTCAGCTGATCCCTCCCAGACTCACTGCTCAGCCTCAGCTGATCCCTCCCTAGACTCTCCTACTCTAAGCGTCAGCTGATCCTCCCAGACTCAACTCCTCCAGCCTCAGCTGATCCTCTCCAGACTCACTCCTCTAGCGGCCAACTCCTCCTCTCAAACACACTCAGTCTCCGTCTCACCTGATCTGATTGGCTTCCACGTAACGCGGCTGTGTTCGTCTTCATCATCCTCACGGTGTATTTAAACACCGTATGGGGTCAGAGGCTTCTTCTTCCTGATGACACACACACACACACACACACACACACACACACACACACACACACACACACACACACACACACACACACACACACACACACACACACACACACACACACACACACACACACACACACACACACACACACACACACACACACACAGAGAGACACACACGCACACACAGATGAAAATCGCTGCAGCAGCAGAAACAGAGATCTTATCTTCTCTTTATTATTCCACACATTCTTCCGCCATACATACCCACAATCACCTCTCCCTCTGGAGACACTTTAAGCTTTTGACTATTTTAAAACACCTGGGGGGAAACCTGATGTTTTTAAGTTCTCTTCATATCAAAGTTACCCAGAATCCTCTGCTGCCAGCTGTTTAGTATTGCTAGGTTTAGTTTATTTGGTGTATGTGTGGCGAACTGTGTGTCATTAGGGCTTCGTTGGAGATGAGCCAGATCTCGCCAGAATCGATCACCGTGATGCGGCCCAATGCAGCGGTTAGATTTGTGTCCAACTTGATCCCGACTTGCTCTGACGTCATGACCAACGTAGCGGAGATAATCTCCACGAGACCAAGGCGCGCAAGTTCCTGAGACGCCAGGCAGCGCAGTTGCTCACTTTCACCGACTGCAAGAGCCAGGCGGTTCTAGGTGGATCCCAGGGCATGCTGGGAACACACGGCCTCTCAGCTGATCAAAGCAGCTGATTGGTTCAGAATCGACCCAACATGATGACGTTTTATATAAACTTTTTATTGATTTTGAATCGGAGGGATTTTAACTGCTATTTGTCTGATTTAAAGGCTGATTCTGTACAGAACACATGTAGTGTGGCTGATAGTTATGTTTAGAAGTCAGAGAGACTAAATCTGTTCAGATTACAGATCATCTACAGTCTGTTGTTAATTAAAAATCAGCAACAGATCACATGTAGAGAATTTTGACAGCTACCTGTCATAATAAAATCAACTGGAGACTGTGTAGGAGCAGATATATGGGTCTGATAACATTTTATTAAATCGAATCCGGACCCGAACGGTACCACAGTGTTCGTGTCACTTCCTGTTCAGCCTGAAGGCTGCTGGAGTCAGCTGGAAAACTGTCCGACTTGAGAGCGGACTTTTGTCACCTCCCCCACTGCCGCCTGCTCGCCTACTTTACAGGCGAAACGCCATGGTCGAACGAGCCTATTGCCAGACGACCTTTGACCTGTTGACCTGTTCTTAGCCGGGGGCTCTGGAAGGCTTGCTCTCCTGTCGCTGTCGCTGATGGACGATGGTGTCAGCCGTCAGCTGGTTTGGCGTGGCGGGTACAGCTGGAGCTCGTTAGCGGCTGGAGCTCCGTTAACTGGAGTGAGGAGAGTGAACCTGCAGGATCTCACATGTCTGACAATACACACACACACACACACACACACACACACACACACACACACCGAGATAGAGAGAGACACACACACACACACACACCGAGAAGAGACACACACACCGAAAAAGAGAGAAAACACACACACACACACACACACACACACACACCGAGATAGAGAGAGACACACACACACACACACCGAGAAAGAGAAAGAGACACACACACCGAAAGAGAGAGACACACACACACACACACACACACACACACCGAGATAGAGAGAGACACACACACACACCGAGAAAGAGAAAGAGACACACACACCGAAAAAGAGAGAGAACACACACACACACACAAACACACACACACACCGAGATAGAGAGAGAAACAAAACACACACACACACACACACACAGAGATAGAGAAACAAAACACACACACCACAAGAAAGAGAAAGAGACACAACACCGAAAAGAGAGAAACACACACCGAAAGAGAGAGAGACACACACACACACACACCGAAAGAGAGAGAGAGACACACACACACACACACACACACACACAGAGAGACACACACACACACACACACACACACAAAAAAACACACACACACACACACACAAAAAAACGAGAGAGAGACACACACACACACAAAGAAGAGCAACACACACACACCGAGAGACAAACACACACACACACACACACACACACACACACCGAGAGACAACACACACACACACACACACACAAACGGAAAGAGACACACACGCCAGAGAGACACACACACACACACACACACACACACACACACACACACACACACAACCGAGATAGAGAGAACACACACACACACACGAGAGAGACACACACACACACACACACACACCCGGAGAGAGAGACACACACACACACACACACACACACACACACACACACACACACACACGAGCAGTTAAAGACACACAGCAGTCCTCCCAAACAGAGTAAACACTAAAGTGTATCTGAAGTTAAAGCGAGCGCTGGGGAACTATTTTCTGTCTCTCATGTTTCGGTTGACAGCGCCGGTACCTGGCCCCTTGCTAAGGTCCGCGACGTCCACCGTCTCCGGGAAAGAAGCGGTCTTTTGACGGCGTAGCGTCCTCCGGAGAGTTCGGTGAAGGCGGCGAAGCGCTGGCGCCGCCAGGTGGAGGACCCGGCAGCAGCAGCGTAAAGGAGAGAAGCTCGCGCCAGGCTCTGCTTGGCCCGCTGCTGTCTCCACGGCCTCCAGGTAGGTGAGGCCGGCCCGGCCCGTCGGAGAGCACAGCTCCACACCAGGCTGTTACACAGGATGGTCGGCTCGAAGAAGTCCACTGGGGGGCAAGAAGAGGGTAACTAAGGTACATTTACTCCAGTACTGGACTCACACCTGGCAGACTACAGCTGCACGACATGAGGACAATAAATATAAGATAATGCTGGGGAATATTTAACCTCTACAGAGTGTATAGCGGTGGTGTGTCTGGGTCTGTTTGTCGTATTGCACGCGTGCGATAATATGTGTGTGACTGGGTGTGTGTGAGTGTCGTGTGTGTGTCTCAAGTGGTGGGTGTGTGGGCGGTGTGAGAGCATGTATGTGTGTGTCTGGGGCAGTATGTATGTGTGGCTGGTGTGTGTTATTGTCGTCTGCGGTGTGTGTGTGGCGCGTTACGCACAATATAAATGTGTGTTGTGCTCAGGTGTGTGTAATGTGCGGGTGTGTGCATCTCCAGGTGTGTGGTGTGGAGAGTGAGGTATGGGGGTGCGGTGGTTCTAGGTGTGGGGGTGTGTGTGCGGGTGTGTGTGTGTGTGTGCGGGGGCGTCCCGTGTCTCCAGGTGTGTGGTGTGTATGTGTGTGGGGACGGGTGTGTGTGTACTCCGTAATGGGTTTATTGGTTTGTGTCACAGCTGACAGCCAATCAGCAGAGACGTAGTCTGTAAACTTGTGGTGACAAAAGGCAGAGTGTTCAACGTTGAGTTTTAAAACTAATGACAGGAAATCATTTCTAACTTTATTTTATTGAAGAAATTGAACATTAAATTAAATATAAAAGGCAGAACTAAAAGAAGAATGACAGTTACCTTTAAAGTGGTTTCCTGATATTTCTTTAAACTAACTGTATTTTAGTAAGCAGTATATAGATTGTATCACCACTTATTTACTTTCTGATCCTTCTGAATGGATCTGTTCCCCATTCCTATAAAATATGATGTATTTCAGTGTTAAACTATAAAATCAGCTGTCTGTATGTCCAGCAGGTAACATGCCCCCTTTACCTGAGCAGGTGGAGTTGAACGGTAAAACTTTATTGACTGTGTGAACAGTGACAGCAGGCCTGGCTCTCTAACCGCCACTCAGCTAACGGCTAACACAAAAGCGGCTAACAGCGTTAGCTTCATTAAACAGCCAACAGTACACCCTGTCCACCTGTTTCAGCCGGTTTCCCGCCTCCAGACGGAGACTTGGAACATGTTTATCTGCTGCAAACAACGACTTCTCTTTCTGTACAGTTAGTTAGTAGAATAGTGGAGGTTAGGGTTTGTTTAGGTTGTGTAGAAGTTTGTCTGGAAGTTTGTCAGCCGGCCAACTTGGTTGAGGCTAGAAGGGATACAGCTCACGGCCGGAAGTTACGTAAAATCACGTAATATCGCCAATAAATTCATATAATTTGTATCCTTTGACCCAGGAAACGCGTGTTCGTTCCTCGGGAGTGTTTGAACCCAAACCCCGATATGTTTCCTAATCATAACTTGTCGTTTTGTGTGAGTGTCTAAACGAAACTGTCGTAGCCGTAGCTGTATCCCTGCTAGCCTCAGCGGGCCA
Organism: Perca fluviatilis; assembly: GCF_010015445.1. Lineage (NCBI taxonomy): Eukaryota > Metazoa > Chordata > Actinopteri > Perciformes > Percidae > Perca > Perca fluviatilis. Next base: position 35,625,593 of record NC_053131.1, read on the forward strand.
ACTGTCAGTCAGAGTCGTGTGCAGCGGGACCAACGGCTGTGCGCG
>NC_053131.1:35630637-35648137 GCF_010015445.1 Perca fluviatilis
ACAAAGAAACATACAACAGCATTACCATCAAACAATAGTTAGATAGCCATGTGATCGCTCCAGGTAGTTACAAACAAACAAGACCAAAACCAACTACATTCCCAACATAGGGCCTGCTGCACAGCCAACTCCAGACTATACCCCAACATAGGGCCTACTGCACAGCCAACTCCAGACTATACCCCAACATAGGGCCTACTGCACAGCCAACTCCAGACTATACCCCAACATAGGGTCTACTGCACAGCCACCTCCAGTCTATACCCCAACATAGGGCCTACTGCACAGCCACCTCCAGTCTATACCCCAACATAGGGCCTACTGCACAGCCACCTCCAGTCTATACCCCAACATAGGGCCTACTGCACAGCCACCTCCAGTCTATACCCCAACATAGGGCCTACTGCACAGCCAACTCCAGTCTATACCCCAACATAGGGTCTACTGCACAGCCAACTCCAGACTATACCCCAACATAGGGCCTGCTACACAGCCAACTCCAGACTATACCCCAACATAGGGCCTACTGCACAGCCAACTCCAGACTATACCCCAACATAGGGTCTACTGCACAGCCATCTCCAGACTATACCCCCAACATAGGGCCTACTGCACAGCCAACTCCAGACTATACCCCAACATAGGGCCTGCTACACAGCCAACTCCAGACTATACCCCAACATAGGGCCTACTGCACAGCCAACTCCAGACTATATACCAACATAGGGCCTGCTACACAGCCAACTCCAGACTATACCCCAACATAGGGCCTACTGCACAGCCAACTCCAGACTATACCCCAACATAGGGCCTGCTACACAGCCATCTCCAGACTATACCCCAACATAGGGCCTACTGCACAGCCATCTCCAGACTATACCCCAACATAGGGCCTGCTACACAGCCAACTCCAGACTATACCCCAACATAGGGCCTGCTACACAGCCAACTCCAGACTATACCCCAACATAGGGCCTACTGCACAGCCAACTCCAGACTATACCCCAACATAGGGCCTACTGCACAGCCATCTCCAGACTATACCCCAACATAGGGCCTACTGCACAGCCAACTCCAGACTATACCCCAACATAGGGCCTGCTACACAGCCTACTCCAGACTATACCCCAACATAGGGCCTACTGCACAGCCAACTCCAGACTATATACCAACATAGGGCCTACTACACAGCCAACTCCAGACTATACCCCAACATAGGGCCTACTGCACAGCCAACTCCAGACTATACCCCAACATAGGGCCTGCTACACAGCCAACTCCAGACTATACCCCAACATAGGGCCTACTGCACAGCCATCTCCAGATTATACCCCCAACATAGGGCCTGCTACACAGCCAACTCCAGACTATACCCCAACATAGGGCCTACTGCACAGCCTACTCCAGACTATACCCCAACATAGGGCCTACTGCACAGCCATCTCCAGACTATACCCCAACATAGGGCCTACTGCACAGCCACCTCCAGTCTATACCCCAACATAGGGTCTACTGCACAGCCATCTCCAGACTATACCCCAACATAGGGCCTACTGCACAGCCACCTCCAGTCTATACCCCAACATAGGGTCTACTGCACAGCCACCTCCAGTCTATACCCCAACATAGGGCCTACTGCACAGCCAACTGAAACCAGAAATGACAAAAGTAGGCCTATCTAAATATCTGTGTGAATGTGTGCATATAAACTGAAATGTTATTTATATAGTGCAACCAATGTAAATTATATATTATTAGCAATACATGCATAATCAAAATGTCTGTTAAAACAAGGATCTTGACGCACCAGGATCGGTTGTCTAGATTAGGTGTTCATAAACGGCATAACGGCCAAGTAACAGACTATGCAAAATATTTTTCTAACAGTATGTGACATATTCTAAAAAGTTACAGACTATTAATTTCTTTATAATAGGCATACATATATCACAATCATACTAGGCTAAATATAGGCTACCATCTGGGCCTGCACGGTGGCAGGAAAAAGCCGCAGAGATGTAAGACACCGTGTCTCTACCTTGCGATGATTTCGGTACACCAAATGTAAATTCGTGCTCTGATAAACTGCCATGAGACCCTGAATATCCAGATCAACCAAAATGTCTTTGAGGACGTGAAGCAGTGCGATATGTGAAAGTCTACTCTGAGTGATTGTGTTACAGAGCTAGGTCTTCAGGTGGCGAAGAGCTGAGAAAGACCTTTCAGAGCCAGCCATAGACACTGGTAAACAGAGGCACAAGTGTATCAGCTGTTCAACCTCGGTGAAGAGCCCTCTTGTTTGTATGTAGAGCTGAAACAAAGCGAGCAAGTTCTTTGACTGAGTGGAATGCTTGTTGTTGTAAAGTTACTAAAAAGATCTCTCTCTTCATCCCACACACCCCAAACATGACATACAAAATGTCGTGGAACAGAAACAACAACCAGAGATATTCATAAGCTCTCATTTAATTGTCATTGCAGTTTAAAAGGTTCACCACCAGGGGGTGCTGCAGCATCGCCTGGTGGTGAAACTATGTCTGTGTGTCTGTGTGTGTCTTTCTGTGGCTGTGAATGTCTGTGTGTGTGTGTGTGTGTGTGTGTGTGTGTGTGTGTGTGTGTGTGTGTGTGTGTGAGTATTTCTGTGTGTCTGAGTGTGTGTGTGTGTGTGAGTATGTGTGTGTGTGTGTCTGATTGTGCGTGTGTGTGTGTCTTTCTGTGGGTGTGAATGTCTTTGTGTGTATCTGAGTGTGTGTGTGTGTGTGTGTGTGTGTGTGTGAGTGTGTGTGTGTGTGTCTGTGTGTGTGTGTCTTTTTGTGGCTGTGAATGTCTGTGTGTGTGTGTGTGTGTGTGTGTGTTACCTGCAGAGTGTTCAGACTCTCCTGCAGACTGGACGGTGACGAGTAGAAAGCCTTTCCTCTCCTGAAGTTCTCCATCATGAAGCTCCACCTTCTGAACACACACACTTAAGGCCTGTTCACACTGGGACGAATTTCGCGCGAGATAATCGCCGACGTTTAACGCCTCGTGACTAAACAAAGGGCGCCAATGTGAATGTGCACACCGCCGCGAAAAACGGCACGTGTAAAAGCGTCATTTTTTAAAAAACGCCTCGGGTTCATACTTTTGGTTTGACGCGCTGCGTCAAAAACTATCTGACCAATGAGATTGGCCCTTTTGCTCACGTGTCTGGAGCTTCTGAAGTTACAGTAAAACACAACTTGGGGGCGCTCAAACACAAAACGGTCTTGCCGAGCACACATACATAACGGCGAAGAAGATATATGCCAAGTAGCGTCTACACCATAGATATATATCTATGGTCTACACTGCCGGGAAGAAATAAGACGAGGAAGTTGCAAGGCAAGATGAATGTAGAGCTGCTGGTCTCGTTGGTGTCGGAACATAAAGCACTTTATGACAAACGCGACAGCGACTACAAAAATCTTGACTAGAGAACTGCTATGGAGTGGTACTACAGAGCAAATGGGCCTTGATGGTGAGTTTCATTTCACTTAATTGTCTTTCATGTACATAGGCTTGTAACCTTTTCCCACAACAATTTGACAATCGCCATCGTTTGTGTGCTGTAGTGGCAACCTTGTGTACCGGGGTATTTCTGTTTTACATTAAGCGCCATCTAATGTCAGGGAATGAATTTGCATGTTCACTCGGCTCATCGTCGGCGAAAATCGCTTGGGTGTTAACACAAAAAAAACGCGTTGAAAAACGCTGGCGAATAACGCGCGCCAATATTTGTCCCGGTGTGTAGACTACTTTACACACACACAATTACAAATTACCATTTTCTATAGGCTACTTGTTAAAAAAAAGCCATCCTTCCTACATTCTTCTGTTCTACCTACAATAGTTCCTACTTCCATAAGCATCCATGCATTCAGTCCTAAAAATTAAAAACATTAATTTATCCATTTATAAATATCCTTACAATCCATTGTAAATATGCATTCATTCCTTCATTCATATCCATACATACATTTAGTCACAGATATACATTAATAAAATTCATGGTCATACGTTCATTGCTGCTCATTTTTTAGCTTAACTGAGAGAGGGACAAATGAGAGCTTATACTGGTTATTACATTTACAGAGAGGAACCCTGTACCTCTCTCCTGAGTTCAATAACTCAAACTCTGAAAACAACACATGAGAGTTATCAGATAGGATGGTCTTAGCTTGCCTGATTGTTGCCTGATTAAAAAGCTCCTGCGGGTTGAGGGATACAGGTGTTCCCATAATTTGGCCTGCCGTCTTAACCAGATTGAAACTGTCAAATTTCCAAACCAGCTGGTAATACCATATCGAAGAATTGACTCTCTTGTTGCTCTATAGAAGAATATTTTTACAGACCCCCAAACACTCTAAGTCTGCGGAAAAAGTAGAGACGCTGATGAGTTCTGGCACAGACATTTGTTACATGTGTGTGCCAACTCAGGTCATTATCAGTATGAACTCCTAGATATTTAAAGGACACCTGCTTGATGTCACAACCATGGATGGCCACAGGGCTCTGATCTCCAGCTGATCTGGGGTCTACCAGCATTTCCACAGTTCACAATCACATTTCTACGATTTTTTTGTATAAGCGAATTGGTATTTATCTAACATTTGCTCCACATCCGTATGGAGTATCTCGATCATAAGCCTCTCCATTGATTTACAAACGCTGGAGGTAATAGCCACTGGCAGTTAATCATTATTCTCCTGAGGACATGCCTTTTTGGGTACTGGAAAAATAATTTATTTTTTCCAGAGTTTTGGTACTGTACATGTGTCTATAGAGAGCTGAAATAATTTATGCCAGGCCAGTGACAGTTCTTCTGCAAAAGTTTTTAAAAGAAAAAGCAGAAAGCAGGTTATCAAGGCCTGTTGCTTTGGTTGTTTGTATGTTTTTAAACATCTTAGTAACAGTGTGCGGTTCAATTATAATTCTGTCCAAGTCAACATTACAAATTACATTCTCTAACACTACAGCACATTCCCTGACATGGTCAGTATTAAAACGCATATAAAAATTATTCAGTTTGTTTGCCTTTGCAATTTCATTGTGGGCAAACAGGGACTTCCTTTTAGTGTCCATGTTGGTCATTTTTCTGATAGAGTCCCAAAGTGTCTTTGTGTTGGATTCTGACAGATCTTGCTCTGCCCGCTCCTTGTACTGCTGCCGAGCTGCTCTCATTTGCAGATTAAGGTCTTTTTGTGAAGCTCGGACTTGTTGTGGGCGGGACATGAAGTGAGACTCAGTGGTGAGTGTTGATTGGCTGATACACGTCTAACATCTACCAACCAGATAGTGTTGTGGGCGGGACATGAAGTGAGACTCAGTGGTGAGGTAAACGGGAGCAGAGGGAGAGACTCAGAGCTGTAGCTGAGACAAAGTACAACACCTTTTATTTCATTAACTTTATAATAAAACACAGATACAGATCATCTGCAAACTGCCAAATATGGGACAGAGCCTTTCCAGTTGCTGCTCCACGACGGTAGAAGCTGCTGCCTTCACATATCAGATGTGCTCCCTCCATTTCTGTTTTTATATCTTGGATAAATACCCATCTATTACACAGCACTTTGGTCCGATTAATGTGTGTTTAAATGTGCTCTAGTAATAAACTTTTCTTACTGAAAGTTAACATAAGAAACATTTTACAGACCCAGAGATATGTTGCTTATAATAATTAATCAGAAATCACAATCAGAATTATACTGCAAGATACAACTATTATAAATGCATTAAAGACAATTCATATTCCTTCATATACAATATACAACATCACATAATCTATTTAGATTTAAAATACATCATCTGAGGGCGCCCGGATAGCTCAGTTGGTAGAGCGTGCGCCCATATATAGAGGTTTACTCCTCGATGCAGCGGCCCTTTGCTGCATGTCATTCCCCCCTCTCTCTCCCCTTTCATTTCATCAGCTGTCCTGTCAAAATAAAGGCCTAAAATGCTCAAAAAATAATAATAAAAAATAATCTGGAACACACACACAGTCACACACAGTCACACACACACACACACACACACACACACAAACAGAAACACACAGACACACACACACTGACGCACACACATACTGACGCACACACAAACACATACACAGAGACACACACACACATAATATGATTCATAATAAAACTCTTATGTGACAGTAATGTTAAAAAGTGAATTCCCAACATGTTAAACTATTAAACCAATTTCCCATAAAAGAGCCCCCGCCCCCCTCAGAACGCATCCACAACATCAAGAAAAGATAACTCAATATATATATACAATATTATATAATCTATATATATATACAATATAATATCATATAGACACACACACACACACACACACACACACATATATATATATATATACACACACAACATACTAATACAGACGATAAGGGAACAACTGCACCCTGTCAGGATCACAGGTTACCTTCTTACATTCAAAACTTATTTTATATTATTATAATAATAATCATTGGGTATTTATGTCTTATTTCCCATCATTTCTGTTTGTTGTTTCTGTAATCTCTCTCTCTGTCTTTTGTGTTCTAGTTTAAATGTTTTCTCTGCATGAATGTGTCCCATCCCTTGTTTTAAAGCCAGTGTATACCAGGCTGTATTAAAGCCAGTGTATACCAGGCTGTATTAAAGCCAATGATGAAATGATCATATATGCATATTAAGTGTGTGTGTGAGCTGAAAGCTGCGCTCCTCTCCGTGTCCTCAGGTTCACAGCGACTACAGCAGCACAGAGCATCAGCAGCAGGACACTGAGCACTGAGCATCGCACTTTGAAGAAGGTGGAGTAAATCCCAAAGGGCTCCATGTACACTAACACAGTTCTCTCTGTTGATTCACACTGAACATCACCATCATAAACTGCACACCAGTACTCCCCTGCGTCTCCCACTGAGATATTAGAGATAACCAGGCTCCCATTATTATAGTACATGCTCACTCTGCTCATTCTCTTATACATTACTCTGTTAATGCTCGGATCAGTTACTACACTAAAGATTCTTCCCTCTGTTCGGTTCGACTTGATGAACCAACCATGCCCCTTACTAAACCTTTGCTGCCACATACTACTTCCCCAAACCGAAACCTCAACATTACCCTTTCTCCAATCTCTGCATGTGAGAGTGACTTCTTCTCCCTCTGAGAAGAGCTCCATAGCAGGGGGGGCAAATTTGGGACACACCACCAGATCATAATATTGCTCTTTCTTAGAGGCAATACAGGAGTACCGACCTGAGTGATTTAACATTAGAGATGAAAACACCAGCGAGTGGTTTTGGTCTACAGAAGGAACAGTCTGGTTGTGTAGTTCCTGGCCATAGGAGATCCCTTTAGACCAACGTGGGGGCTGTTCATCAGTGATAGAGCACGGCAACACAGCGGTCTCTCCTACTGAGCGGTAGATCATCTCATACAACCATAGTCTCAACTCTACAATGTGACTGCGAACACACTGCTGTTGGTTCATCACCAGACAGTTGTAGGTTGTAAGGTCTGTTGTTGTGATGTTGGAAACACGAAGAGCTGATGTGTTTGTCACCACTTGGTATCTTCCTCTAACATTGTCCATCACTGATGTCGTCTTGTCCCCAAAAACTCTGCTCCATGTTTCTTGCTCATCTCTAGAGTCCAGTTTGAGCCACTGGACATCCAGATTACCAGCTGCTCCCTTACATGTCAGGTCCACTGTTTCTCCAAGTCTCGCTTCAATATTGTTCTGTCTCCAATCTGCTAAAGTAGTACAAACAGTAATAGTGAAGTTGTTCTCATGCGTCACGTTGCCCTCAGTCCAACACTCCTCTCGGTACCGGCCAGAATCTGAATGGGTCAGGTCGTCGATGGTGTAAGAAGAAGTTTTCACCGAGCTGGTAAGTCGTTGTTTCAGGTGTTGAGGTACTGAGGGGTTGTTGGACCAGAGGTCAGAGGTGTTCCACAGGACAAGCTTCTCCTCACCAACAGATCTGGAGATCAGGCAGGAGTTGGTGTTCTCGGGGAGGTTGAAGGTGTGAGAGCCTCTTTCCTGTCGGAAGATGATCGGTTCTGTAGCATGGATGTAGTTGATGAGAGCAAACAGCAGGAAGGAGAGCTCTGTGACTGCAGCCATTCTGCTCCGAGGTCGACAAACACTGACACCACTCAGCTCATATACGCTCTACACCAACCCTCATCAGCAGCTGCTCTTTCTCTGTTGTTACCAAACATGACTTCTTTAGCTCATCATCAGAGGAAACTTTGCAGCATCAGCTATCTATCCAGTAATCAATGTCCTTTACACAACTCTAAAACTACAGAGGCTGACGTGCAGGGCCGGATTAACAATTTCATGTGCACTGGGAAACAAGACTCAAGGCTGCCCCCTAAGCAACAATTGCAAAGTCAGATGCACACAGATGCACACAGATGCACAAATGTTTAACATAACTTTATATAAAGAATCTATCACAGAATTTTGTGGCTACAGAGTAATTATTAAATGTTTCAATATGTAGCCAATCAGTTATCTTTTGACTGTAACAGTGAAATAAAGCAGACAGTTAGGGAAGCGTTAACTTGAAACCAGACATTATTTCTAAAATGCTAAAATGTGAAATTATCACCAGCCATGAAGCAGGCAATTAGTGTGTATGGAGTCAAAGTAAACTACACTGTTGCATGTAGTTCAAAGTCAAGATCATGTTTACTGTTTCACAATCAACTATGTCAACATGCACTACTATATATTCTTATTATTTTAACAAATGGGGCTTACAACTGGCCTCTTCCTCCCTGTCATCTCTATCCTCCTGATCACTCTCTGATGCTGTCCCTCTCTCTGAATCTGCAGCCTCCTCTTAATCCCTCACAGTCAAGTCTTCCTTTCCCTTTTTTCTTTCACTTATTTCTGCATCTCCTTCTGTGGTTCTAATCCTGCTCTGACCCGCCTGGTCTCTCCAGTTTACGGCCTTCTCATTCTTCATTTCCCTCCTCCTCTTCCTCCTGTGCACTCCTCAGAATTTGAATACAAATGATCGGTCTCAGCAACCACTGTGTGGCGTGTTGTAACTTAACGCCACCGAAACAGTGACCCTCTGTAAACGTTATGAATTCAAACATGCCAGTTTGTAATATTTTGTATTATGCTGTTCTTGTCTTTACTAAAATCAAAACTAATCAAAGAGCAGAATTCTCTTACAAATCATGAGGGAGCGATTTGACTTTTGGTCGACTTGCTGTTGATGCTGACTCGCTTTTAGCATACATTACATTCATTATAAATTTAACTTTAAATTAAACGTGTGTTTAAACTTCACATGGGGACACTGACTACACTTTCAGAGGCTCGGCGGTCAGCCCCCCCCACTCCCCTTTGGAGCCCACCCCCCGCCAGAGCCCCGTTTTGAGGCTTGGATATTCATACACATTCATTTGAAAATCTAATTGTGAATCTTCCTTCCAATCTCTCCAGCCCTGCTGACGTATCTTCATACACACTTTATTCAGAGAGGAGAGAGAGGGGGTGTCAGAGATATGGCTTGGACCCAAGTGCAGAAATGCAAGGAGGGAGCAGCAGTAGAAATAATAATAATTTAATGATAACACAAAGAGAACTTACAAAACATACAAGCTGGTAATGTCCAAAAACCAAGGAACACGGAAGGAACGGGGAAATCAAAGAACATGAAAATATAGCTTACACTGGAAGGAAACACACACAGGACTCACGATGGATGACGATAACCCAACAGCAGACACAGGCCACGTCCACACGTACCAAAACAACCTTTTTTTTTACCCGTCTTCACTGGATTCATTTCAAGAATAGTTGCGTCCAAATGAATCCATTTGTAAATGACTCAACCCGCAACTTCATATTCCAGGCCTATAGGCTCTGTAGCGCTGTTTCTGCTACAGAAATTCACCAAAAAACGGAGAAGAAGAGCATAGTCTCTTCCACTTCCCATCATAACATGACTACTAGACTACAACGTTCTATTAATACATCCATGGACTTTATTAACTTTCACCACAAGGTATTGCGAATTAGCCATGGCTATAAACACTGTGATACAGGCATCGGATTGTTATTTATGTAATAATCTATGTTTTTTGTATCTGTCCCTATTTAAATAAACTAAACTAAACTAAACCACTGCTAATTTTATAAAGGCCACTGCAAGAAAACGTGTCTTTGTTTACATGGTATAATGTGCTGTTGGATTGCTTTTCATTTTGCAATTCTGTCTGCCATCGGACATGATTGCGTGCGCTACCTAGCAGGCTAGCTAACATCGGCAGTCAAACGAACATCAATGATCCAATGTGTTTTTGATAATCTACACGTTTTTCTTGCGTTACCCTTTCTACTATAATCTGTTCAAGCAGTTGATAAGCAGACAGATTAGCTAGCTAGTTGATAAGTTGTCTCCTTCCACTTTATAAACAGCTAACCATAGTAGCTAACATTAACGTTACGTCCCTGCTGGAGCATCAGCTACTTTAGCGATGTTTAACGTTAGCTACATAACGTTAGAGGTCGAGGGGTGTGGCGGTGAAATCATCAATACGCACGTATGCGGCTACGCCGTCCAAACGAAACCAAAAGGGAGCTGTTTTTTAGTTTTTTCAAAAAAGTGTGTTTTCAGGCAGTGCATATGTATGTATATGTACATTATTTATTTGGTTGTGTTGTGTGTATTTGCAACACGTTTGCTGAATGCTGCGCATGTGTTGTCAAATTAATGAAGATGTTTTATTAATTTGTTTGTGTTTTGTCTATTTGCATGTGTTTTCTTAAGCTGCAGGGCGTTTGCCCATGTCGGCCACCGTATATGTGTGTGTGTGTTTGTGTGTGTGTGTGTGTGTGTGTGTGTGTCTGTGTGTGTGTGTCTGTGTGTGTGTGTGTGTGTGTGTGTGTGTGTGTGTCTCTGTGTGTGTGTGTGTGTGTGTGTGTGTGTGTGTGTGTGTGTGTGTGTGTGTGTGTGTGTGTGTCTGTGTCTGTGTGTGTCTCTGTGTGTGTATCTGTGTGTGTGTGTCTGTGTGTGTATCTGTGTGTGTGTGTCTCTTGTGTGTGTGTGTCTGTGTGTGTGTGTGTGTGTGTGTGTGTCTGTGTCTGTGTGTGTCTCTGTGTGTGTGTTTGTGTGTGTGTGTCTGTGTGTGTGTATCTGTGTGTGTGTGTGTCTGTGTGTGTATCTGTGTGTGTGTGTGTGTCTCTGTGTGTGTGTGTCTCTGTGTGTGTGTCTGTGTCTTTAATGATTTATGAGTATGATGAGTTGGGAGTGTTGTACTTAGAGTTCTGGAACATTGCATCATACTATTGATAATATCACCATAGCAACTAAACTAACTGTTACAAACATGACTTCTTTATCTCATCATCACAGGAAACTTTGCAGCATCAGCTCTCTATCTAGTAATCAATGTCCTTTACATGACTCTCAGGGCATTTTCACACCAACAGCCTTTAGTTCAGTTGAATTGAACTAGAGTTTGTTTGCCCTGCTGGTGCGGTTTATTTGGGCAGGTGAGAACGCAGAAATCAAACTCTGGCGCGCACCAAAAGCGGACCTGAATATGTATACCAACTCCTACTCCTTAAAGTCGAGGACTGCAGATGTGTAGTGTAGTGTAACTTAGCCTGAGGCTAACTCTGGTACAATGCATCAAATGGTAACAATGATGTTTAAAATTGTACATGGTCCCTAGTAAAAAAATAAATAAAAAAAAACTACTAACGCTATGTAATGAGTAAGCAAGAATCAGTGAGAGTTGACACATTAAATATTTGTCACTCTGAGAGCCTCTGACCAAGCGGGAGTACACGTCACACGTACGTCGCCAAATTCATTTCCTTGTATATGTTCAAATTTGATTCATTCAATAAATAATCTTTTGTCTTACAGTTTTTTTCCAAATGCTTACACATGTTTTCAAAACTATGTCTCCTTTTTTCAAAACTCTACACACAATTCCCAAAACTGCACACACATAATGTGAAATGCCTCACATCTCATTCAAAAACACTGCATTCAAAATACCATATACACATCTCAAAATGAAGCATTTGCATCAAATGGCAAACACTTTTTTCATAATAATAAATATTTTGCATATACCATGTACACACTGTTGTTCTAAATCTAAAGCTTATTTGTCTTTCATAGGCTTTTATCTACATTTACAATGTTCTAGAGAGAAAGTCATCTGCTGAGAGGGGTTGAAAAGTACACTATAACATTACAAATGTTACAGTGTACTTTTCAACCCATCCTGTGCAGCTACAAAGCTGCCAGTGTAACTGTGTGGCGGGTACAGCTTTGTGTAATCGTGTGGCAGCACTGTTCCCCCAACACACAGCTGCACAGAGACTGAACAACAGTGGCATAAGCCAAGATCCATGGTAACTAATGTTTCTAATAGGGTACTTTGATTCTATTTATGGATGTTTGTTTTTATTGATAACCTCTTTTTTTTCAAATGCAGGGTGTTAAACCTGGTCTGGTTAATGACATGGTGATTCTTTCAGCCAGACCCAAGGAAAGAAAACTGATGGAAGGCATCAGGTTAGTATTGTTGTTATTATCATTAAAGACATTTTCTATAGTAATCAGTGAGGCCTCAGATAAAGTAGTAATCTCATCATATGATACATTGTATGTTACAGTTTTTTTCAGTCGCTAACAAGCATTTGTCCAAACAGTTGTCACATTTTCAAAACTCTAAACACAATTAGCACAGCATCAGTCTTTTTTGGCCATACAATTCACATATTTCATGTCTTTTTCACACAATATGCAGTCAGTGAACACATTTCCACAACGCTTACATTTTCTTAACAGACAAGCTATACCTCCCAACAAAATGATGGATTGTTTGTGTAGTATTTACGAATGTTAACACACAACATCCCACAATAGCAAAAACAATTATCCAAACCTTAGATACAGTATAAAAACATCTGCTTCTGCAATGATATTAGTTCAAAAACAACATATCTCAGCTGAAAAAAAAAAAAAAAGACAATTGAAAAATTTACACACAGCTGATTTATGTTGAGTAAAGTGGGCCAACCACAGCTGACCCTCTGGGGAAAGAGGAAAGCTCCTCAATAATGACCAAGAGCTTGCCATTGTAGAAATGGTTGTTGCAAATAATGCAATAAAACTGAGTGAAATTCAAGCTCGAATTGTGGAGGACCATGAGATATTTAACAATATCGAAAGCATCAGCCTCCCAACCATTACGCGGACATTGTCTAAACACAGAGTGCGGATGAAGCAGCTCTACACTGTTCCCTTTGAGAGGAACAGTGAGAGAGTCAAGGAGCTACGACCACAATATGTCCAGGTATAGTGTATATTCAACTCAATGTCCAGTTCTATAAGCTTTGCACTGCAAGTAGATAACCTACACAGTAATAGGTTACAGTACAGTATGATATACAATAATGACATGATATACATAAACTTTGTTTCAGAGAGTTATGGAATTGGAGGCCAACAGGCCCCTCATGAATTCATTTACATAGATGAGGCAGGATTCAATCTGTCCAAAAGGCGTCGACGTGGATGAAATATAATTGGAAAGAGGGCCACAGTTGATGTGCCAGGACAGAGAGGGGCAAACATTACCATGTGTGCAGCAATGGCAAATGCAGGATTACCCCTTCACAAATGTCAGGTTGGATCCTATATCATACGCAGCCTCCCTCCGCCTTTCTCAATGATCTCCACCAGCGCCTGGTACCAGAGCAGGATCAGGAGGGTGAAAACATGAGGACCTTTGTCATTTCCTGGGACAATGTTGCTTTCCACCATTCGCAAGCAATAACAACATGGTTTGAAGACCACCCAAGACTGGTAAGTCTCTTCCTTCCACCCTATTCACCTTTCCTCAACCCCATAGAGGAGTTCTTTTCTGCATGGAGGTGGAAGGTTTATGACCATCAGCCACATGACCAGATGTCCCTCCTTGAAGCCATGGATGCTGGATGCAGGGATATCACAGTTCATGATTGCCAAGGGTGGATCCGACATGCCAAGCGGTTTTATCCCAGGTGCATCACCTTGGATGATATCAGATGTGATGTTGATGAAAACATGTGGCCTAACCCTGAAGATCGCAGGGATGAGGTACAGTCATTTTGTGCTTTTTTGTTCCCCCTTTGTTATCTGGGCTTTTTGCTGGTTCTTTTTTTTTTTTACAGACTGCTCTTGTGTTTCATGGATATTTTGTTCACTGTAAGCCTTACTGTAAAACTTTTTCTGTTCTATTACTGTATACTGTGTTTCTACTGTACTTCCTTTAGTAAACAGTAAGGAAAAAAAACTGATTTGCTTTTTACTGGAATGTGTTTGAATGTGAACATTACATATTGTACATGTGGACATACAGTTCCCAACCAAGAAATATAGTGTAAAAGGTTGATTGCATGTTTTGCATGCAAATACCTGAAACATAAGTCTATGCAGTTTTTATAATGTCAACAATAGCCAGTATTTTGAAACCTGGTGTAATATGATTGACTGCATGTACCTTGTGAAGTGAAAACAAGTGTTATTCTTTGACAGAATAATTTCATTTTGAGTCAGATTTCCAGTGTTTTGGTAAAGTCAGTGTGTGCAGAGAAACATGTGTTCTGTCTTGAAATGGAGAGTTAGTATATATTTAACAATATGTGTTTTTGAGAAGAAAATTATCCATTTGGCCAGTTGTGTTTTGTAGGTGTCAGTCTGTGTTAAGAGTTTAGCAAAGTATCCGAAGAATGGGTAAGCGCTTGTTAGCAATTGAAAAAAACTGTAACATCCATTGTTAGTATTTATGTCAGTTGTTTAACCAAGAAAGTCCAAATTTTGGCAGTTAGCATTTTTTGTTTGATATTTTGTTCGTTTGTTCGTTCAACTTATATGTAACTTACTTTATGGCTCATTTAAAAAAGCTCTGCCTGAACTTTCCACACTCAGGGTGGATGAAGTCTACCATGATGTTCCACTGATAACAACTATGGCTATGGACATTAATGTTCCTCTGGTTAACTCTGCATTTGGAAAAGTGCAAAAAGGAAGTGTGTTGTCCTATCATATGCCAGCAAAAAGAGTTCCAAAAACCTGTCTCCACACAGATGCTCCTTCTCCCCCACAGCTGCCACTTCAGGGTTACAGGCTGGGATCCTCTACCTGCTCTTTTGTCTGCACTGAACATCAGCAGCACCACATGATGTCCCTGGCAACAACATTAGAAACCGCACACAAAATTGCCAACAGCACAAAAGAGCAGAGTTCCTGCATTGAGTGGCACCAACTAAGGCGGCCCCGCATCACCTCCTCTAAGTTCAGAGAGGTCTGTCACACCAGGGCACAGAGCTCTGCTGAAAATCTTGCCAAAAGACTTCTGAGACCTAGCCATCAGACTGCAGACATGAGGAGGGGGCTTGACATGGAACCTGCTGCAGTAGAGGAGTACTGCAGAGTAAGGGAGGTTAACCACTATCCCTGTGGCTTCCTTATCCACCTCGATGCACCCTGGATGGGGTCATCACTTGATGGCATTGTGTATGATCCAAAGGGGCAGACAGTGTTTGGCTTTGTTGAAATTAAATGCCCCAATGTAGCAAGCTATGTTGACTGCCCATATATTAAGATCAGTGAGTGCACACACACATTAAGGAAATCTCATTCCTACTTTTGGCAGATCCAGGGCCAGATGTTGATTTCTGGTTTGGACTGATGTGACTTTGTTGTCTACACACAGGAAGACATGTTTATTCAGAGGATTCCAAGAGACAATGAAATCACCAAATCACTGAAAGTAAAAATTGATTATTTCTTTTTTTATTGTTACCTCTATGCTTCCCTAAATAATTAGACTCTGATAGCCTGTCACGCTTCTTTACAGAATGCTGTTAAGTTCAATCCATTTCAAAATATTTGTACATATATATTTGATTCAAATTTATATTTTTGTTTTATTCTTAATTGTATTACTATGTTTCTTGTTGTATTTGCAATACTTTGTGTGTGTGTGTCTCTTTGTGTGTGTGTGTGTGATGTTTATGAGCCAAATGAAGGAGAATCAGTTGCTTTACATGAAAGATTTAATGATTTATGAGTATGATGAGTTGGGAGTGTTGTATTTAGAGTTCTGGAACATTGCATCATACTATTGATAATATCACTATAGCAACTAAACTAACTGTTAAAAACATGACTTCTTTATCTCATCATCAGAGGAAACTGTGCAGCATCAGCTCTATATCCAGTAATCAATGTCCTTTACATGACTCTAAAACCACAGAGGCTGACGGGTCTTCATACAAACATTATTCAGAGACAAGAGAGGGGTGTGTATCTGTGTGTGTGTGTGTGTGTGTGTGTGTGTGTGTGTGGTCCCCATGGGTCGGGTCGGGCCGACATTTCCCAGCACTTTCCTCATGCTGGGCCGGGTCCTTGATCAAGCGTTTGTGTTTTTTTAAACATTGCTTTATTAACGTAAATGCGTGGGGAGAAAGCTATTCCATAAACATGCACAGCGTCTCCTGTCGTAGAAGAAAAAAAAACCCCCCCCTTTTCGGTGTTGTGTGGAGAAACACAACACCCTGCTTGTTTGTTTTTTTGTACAAAAAACAACCCCTCTTTCTTTTTTTTTTGGTAAAAAAAAAACCCCCCCCTTTTGTGTTTTGCACCAAAAAACACACCCCCTCCTGTTTTGTTTGGTGCAGCAACACAACCTTCTTTTTTTTTTTTTTGTTTTTATCAAACCCCCCCCTGCGCGGCTTTGTGGGAATATCATATCACCTCCCCGGCCTGTATTTTGGTGGAGCATCACACCGGGCCTGCTGGGCTGTATGGTGGAGCACCACACCGGGCCTGCTGGGCTGTATGGTGGAGCATCACACCCCACCGGCCTGCTGGGCTGTATGGTGGAGCAATCACACCGGCCTGCTGGGCTGTATGGTGGAGCACCACACCGGCCTGCGGGGCTGTATGGTGGAGCATCCCAACCGGCCTGCTGGGCTGTATGGTGGAGCATCACACCGGGTCTGCTGGGCTGTATGGTGGAGCATCACACCGGGGTCTGCTTTGGGCTGTATGGTGGAGCACCACACCGGGCCTGCTGGGCTGTATGGTGGAGCATCACAACGCCGCCTGCGGGCTGTATGGTGGAGCATCACACCGGGTCTGCTGGGCTGTATGGTGGAGCATCACACCGGTCTGCTGGGCTGTATGGTGGAGCACCACACCGGGCCTGCTGGGCTGTATGGTGGAGCATCACACCGGGCCTGCTGGGCTGTATGGTGGAGCATCACACCGGGCCTGCTGGGCTGTATGGTGGAGCACCACACCGGGCCTGCTGGGCTGTAAAGTGTAGCATTGTCTCTGCGTGTGTGTCTCTGTGTGTGTGTGTGTGTGTGTGTGTATGTGTGTATGTGTGTGTGTGTTTGTGTGTGTCTCTGTGTCTCTGTCTGTGTGTGTGTGTCTCTGTGT
>NC_053131.1:35650637-35667696 GCF_010015445.1 Perca fluviatilis
GTGTGTGTTTCTCTGTGTGTGTATCTGTTTGTGTGTGTGTGTGTGTGTGTATGTGTGTGTGTGTGTGTCTGTGTGTGTGTTTGTGTGTGTGTGTGTGTCTGTGTGTGTGTGTGTCTGTGTGTGTCAGTGTGTTTCTCTGTGTGTGTGTGTCTGTGTGTGTGTGTGTCTGTGTGTGTGTGTCAGTGTGTTTCTGTGTGTGTGTGTGTCTGTGTGTGTCAGTGTGTTTCTCTGTGTGTGTGTGTGTCTCTGTGTGTGTGTGTGTGTGTGTGTGTGTGTCTGTGTGTGTGTGTCAGTGTGTTTCTGTGTGTGTGTGTGTGTGTTTTTCAGGACGATGTGGGCACAGTCCCGCGGGTCTGCTTGCGTTCATTATGTGTCTTCATCATGCCTAGTAAGTAAATCTGGATTTGGCCATTAGTGCATGTTAAACATTTTAAAACATGACAGCTTAAACTAGGAGCCTGGGGTTGGTCCCAGATGGCGACCTGTGCAGACGTCTTATCCTGAGCTCCGAGACTCTGACCGAGTACCAAAGATTTAAATTGACTTATTGAGACGATGTCATCGATACACAAAGGAGTGGAACATTGCTCTTGCATCCAGTAAGTTCATTCGGCCAAACAAAAGGACTTTTGCTGGTCAAATTTAGTGAAATAGCATCTAGCTTACAAACTGTTAGCTGTAAACCAAAGTTTTGCTAACAGCAAGGACATGTGTGCTAAGATGTCAAAGAGAGATGCCAAGAATCTGAGAAAGGGAGGCCTGATAATCGATATACAGTATCTCACAAAAGTGAGTACACCCCTCACATTTTAGTAAATATTATATATTTTAACACTGAAGAAATTACACTTTGCTACAATGTAAAGTATTAAGTGTGCAGCTTGTATAACAGTGTAAATGTGCTGTCCCCTCAAAATAACTCAACACACTGTCATGTTTTGGTATTTTGTTCCGTGTTCTGTCTTATTGTGGTACTCTTGTTTTTCTGTTTTGCTCTGTTTCCTGTTTTATTTTGATAGTCTGGTTTTCTGTCTTGTCTTGTCTGGTCTTTCTTTGTGTCTTTGTTTGTTTCCTGCCTTTTTTGAATGTTCTGCCCCGCCCTGATTTGTTCCACCTGTTTGTATCACCTGTCCCTTGTTAGTGTTATTACCCTGTGTATTTAGTCTCTCTGTTTCCCTTATCTTGTGTCGGATTCTTACTTTTTGTTAGTGTGCCTTGTGTTAGTGTGGTGTGTGGTGGTCATTGATTTCCCTGTCTTCTGGAATAAATCTGCTTTTGAACTGCATTTGGGTCCAAGCCTCATCTCCACCCTGACACACACAGCCATTAATGTCTAAACCGCTGGCAACAAAAGTGAGTACACCCCTATGTTAAATTCCCATAGAGGCCGGCAGATTTTTATTATTAAAGGCCAGTTATTTCATGGATCCAGGATACTATACATCCTGATAAAGTTCCCTTGGCCTTTGGAATTCAAATAGCCCCACATCATCACATACCCTTACCTAGAGATTGGCATGGTTTTATGTCGGTTAGCCTTATAGCTAGTTTGATTTGCATTGAGATATAATCTTATGGAAAGTACCCCATGCCAATCTCTAGGTATGGTGAAGGGTAATTGATGATGTGGGGGGCCAAGGGAACTTTATCAGGATGCATAGTATCCTGGATCCATGAAATAACTGGCCTTTAAAAATTGTAATACTTAAACATTTTTTAATATTTGCCCATGTACAAAGATGTCAGGACACTCTCTAAGTTTGCGCCTGTTTGTGAAAAACATTGTAGCAGACTTATCAACATTCAAATGTTAGACAGGAATTGTGCAGCCAGTTAGCAACACTATGCATTGCCTTTGGTAGTTTTATAGAAACCTCCGTTGCATTTTTCCCATGTGTATATAAAACAGTATCATCAGCATACATTAATATGTCAATGTCACCGCATACAGATGGTAAGTCATTAATGTATATACTGAATAGCAGCGGTCCTGCTGTCATCATTAAAGCAACACTAGAGAACTTTTTGTAACTTAAAATAATGTTTCCAAAATCGTTTCAGTGGTTCATCAACTCGTAACAGGGTGAACGGCATTACTGCATTCGCTTTGCGGCTCTGCCGGTTATGTTCAGAGCTTCCCACCAAAAGGAAATCAATCTTTTTGTTCAGTAGACGACAAAATGCTGATTTATGGGACCAAAACAAAAAATAGTAATATACATAGTTATTGGAATCTTAAATAATAATTTATATATGATGAGTTTTGTGATTCAGTAAAAAAAAATAAAAAAATAGCCAAAAGCATATTTGGTAATAATGAAGTGAATCACGTACAAAAATGGGAATATTTCAAGTTTAAAATCAGAGAAATAGCAATTAAACAAAGTGAAGTAATTTAAAAAAAAATAACATAGCCAAAGAAACAAATATTATGGATAAATTAAATGTTTTAATGACTAAGGATAATCTTTCAGAGGAAGAAGAAATAACATTGACAAAATTAAGAGGAAAAAGATAATATGTATATTGAAATGACTAAAGGGGCATTTGTAAGGTCTCGAGCAAAATGGTTGGAACAAGGGGAAAGAAATTTGAGTTATGTCTTTGCTTTAGAGAAGCGAAATTGCAAGAGAAATAATTTAACTACTCTTAAAATTAATCATAACATCACCTCTAATTATTTAGACATTTCAAGGTATGTTGGTACATTTTATAGCAATTTATGTAAGGCAAATATTCATGTTGGCGATTATGATAGATTCATTGAGTCAGTTAAAGCATTTACACCAACTATATCTGAACAATTTAAAATGGATTGGGAAAGTCCCATTATTAAAGTGGAATTCTCAGAGGCTGTTAGCTCGATGAAGAAAGGAAAATCTCCGGGTAATGATGGGCTTTTAGTCTAATTTTATTTGCATTTTTGGGAAATTACTGAAAATCCTCTATTTGATCTATTCAAAGAATGCACTTTAAAAAAGGAAATGTCCACAAGTATGAATCAAGGTTTAATAAGTCTTCTCCCTAAACCAGATAAAGATCATTTATTGATAGAAAATTGGAGATCTATTACGCTCTTAAATATTGACTACAAAATTGTATAATTAATTTATTCTAAACGGTTAAAAAGAGGTCTTCATGAGCTAGATTTAAATATGCACATTGCCATAAGAAACGAAAACACTATGAGGTCAGATTCACTGGCATGGAAGCTGCAAAAAATGTTAATGAATGCTGGAAAGAAATAAAAACTATTAATAATTGCAAAATCTCTTCCATCTAATATAGACGGTGTGAGTGGTCCTGATGAAATCTCACAGTTATGGCGGAAACAATATTATAAATTGTTAAACTGTGTAAAAAGTAATGTGTTTGTAGTGGATAATGTAGAGTTTAATGATGATGTTGTTGTCACTTCTGCTGAAATACATGAAGCAATATGGAAGCTAAGAGATAATTAGACCTGTATAATATTACAGCTGAACATATTAAACTTGCCAGTAAGAAACTGTGTCCTCTGGTGGCTATGTGCTACACAGGTTCTTTTGTTCATGGAGAGTTACCTGATTATATGCTCTCTGTTGTGGTACCAGTTATTAAAGGTAAAGTGGGGAAGCTGAACAGCTCAGATAATTACAGGCCTATAGCTCTCGCCAGTGTCCAAAGTGCTGGAGACAGTTCTATTGTGTAGACTTGAGAGGTACGTCCTGTCTACTGATAACCAATTTGGTTTTAAATGAAAGCATGGCACTGATTTATGTAGTTTTGCAGTAAAGGACATTTTAGATATATTATAGGCAAAATTTCACAATTTTTTTGTGCGTCATTGATGCTTCTAAAGAATTTGATCGTGTTAATCATGAGAAATTATTTTTAAAATTATCTAAAAGTGGGGTCAATGATTTATAAATTAGAATCTTGGTTTTTTGGTACTCTCATCATACAATGAGAGTGAGATTTCAGAATTCTGTCTCCTTTTCTTTTTAATATGTATATGAATGATTTGTCTGATTTTTAAATGCATGTGGTACAGGTTGTAGGGTTGGTGACTTACTAATCTGGTTCTAAGGATGAAGGTGGATTTGAACTTCTGGACTTTTTGGACTTGAATTACACCTTTGAGGTGACATGGTTGAAGGAATGTTTGAGAGCACCAGAGTCTTTATGGTAGTTTATCCCCAATAAAATCTTTAATAGAAGATTTTTATTGAAATGTAACTACAATATTACAAGATTGCTGTTAAAACTATCCCAATTTATCAACAAGCTCTTTTGGCCTGGAAGCTGTCATTCTCATAACTTCTCCACACAAGTCTATCTGATGGAATAATGAATGCATCACTAGGGGGAACAAGTCACTCTATTTGCAAAAATGGATCAATAGAGATATTATCTTCGTTAAGGATGTTTTTGATTGTAAAAGCCAATTACTTGAATATGAATCCTTTCTCAGAGAGAAGGTATTTCCATAACGTTGAAAGAATATAACTCAGTTTTCAAATCTATACCTAATGGCATATTAGAAGTAATGAAAAGTTATTAAAAAAAGTTTCTGGTTTTAATTTTACTCTTTAAATAAATGGTATGGATATTATGAGCAGCAATTGTACTAATAAGCACATTAGAAAATGCTTTCTAAATTTAAAGAAAATATCACCTCGTGGGAAATTTTTCTGGAATTCTCATTTTACTGATATTACAGTGCCTTGCGAAAGTATTCGTCCCCCTTTAACTTTTTGACCTTTTGCCACATTTCAGGCCTCAAACATAAAGATATAAAACTGTAATTTTTTGTGAAGAATCAACAACAAGTGGGACACAATCATGAAGTGGAACGAAATTTATTGGATATTTCAAACCTTTTAAACAAATAAAAAACTGAAATATTGGGCGTGCAAAATTATTCAGCCCCCTTAAGTTAATACTTTGTAGCGCGACTTTGCCGCGATTACAGCTGTAAGTCGCTTGGGGGGTATGTCTCTATCAGTTTTGCACATCGAGAGACTGACATTTTTGCCCATTCCTCCTTGCAAAACAGCTCGAGCTCAGTGAGGTTGGATGGAGAGCGTTTGTGAACAGCAGTTTTCAGTTCTTTCCACAGATTGGATTGGATTCAGGTCTGGACTTTGACTTGGCCATTCTAACACCTGGATATGTTTATTTGTGAACCATTCCATTGTAGATTTTGCTTTATGTTTTGGATCATTGTCTTGTTGGAAGACAAATCTCCGTCCCGACCGTCTCAGGTCTTTGCAGACTCCATCAGGTTTTCTTCCAGAATGGTCCTGTATTTGGCTCCATCCATCTTCCCATCAATTTTAACCATCTTCCCTGTCCCTGCTGAAGAAAAGCAGGCCCAAACCATGATGCTGCCACCACCATGTTTGACAGTGGGGATGGTGTGTTCAGGGTGATGAGCTGTGTTGCTTTTACGCCAAACATAACGTTTTGCATTGTTGCCAAAAAGTTCGATTTTGGTTTCATCTGACCACAGCACCTTCTTCCACATGTTTGGTGTGTCTCCCAGGTGGCTTTTGGCAAACTTTAAACGACACTTTTATGGATAACTTTAAGAAATGGCTTTCTTCTTGCCACTCTTCCATAAAGGCCAGATTTGTGCAGTATACGACTGATTGTTGTCCTTATGGACAGAGTCTCCCACCTCAGCTGTAGATCTCTGCAGTTCATCCAGAGTGATCATGGGCCTCTTGGCTGCATCTCTGATCAGTCTTCTCATTGTATGAGCTGAAAGTTTAGAGGGACGGCCGGGTCTTTGTAGATTTGTAGTGGTCTGATACTCCTTCCATTTCAATATTATCGCTTGCACAGTGCTCCTTGGGATGTTTAAAGCTTGGGAAATCTTTTTGTATCCAATCCGGCTTTAAACTTTCCCACAACAGTATCTCGGACCTGCCTGGTGTGTTCCTTGTTCTTCATGATGCTCTCTGCGCTTTACATGGACCTCTGAGACTATCACAGAGCAGGTGCATTTATACGGAGACTTGATTACACACAGCTGGATTCTATTTATCATCATTAGTCATTTAGGTCAACATTGGATCATTCAGAGATCCTTACTGAACTTCTGGAGAGAGTTTGCTGCACTGAAAGTAAAGGGGCTGAATAATTTTGCACGCCCACTTTTTCAGTTTTTTATTTGTTAAAAAAGTTTGAAATAGCCAATGAATTTTGTTCCACTTCATAATTGGGACCCACTTGTTGTTGATTCTTCACAAAAAATTACACTTTTATATCTTTATGTTTGAGGCCTGAAATGTGGCAAAAGGTCGAAACGTTCAAGGGGGCCGAATACTTTCGCAAGGCACTGTAACTATCATAGGCCATGGCTTGTTCCCTTTAGAAGGTTTATCACGAACAAAGTTAGGGAATTACATTTGAAATATATTACATAATATACAGTTGAAACCGGATATTTACATACATTTTAAAAAAAACAACACAAAAACATTTATTTCTTTACTGTCATACATTAAATCGGAGTAAACTTTTTCTGTTTTAGATAAATACATATTAACATATTTTTTGCATTTGTTAAATGTCAGAATTGAGTGAGGGAGAATTTGTATGTATTTTTTTTTATCACTTTCATCAAAGTCAGAAGTATACATACACTTCCTTAGTATTTGGTAGAATTGCCCCAAAACTGTTTCACTTGGGCCAAACGTTTTGGGTATCCTTCCACAAGCTTTCTACAATAGTTTGCTGGAATTTTGGCCCACTCCTCTTGACAGAACTGGTGGAACTGGGTCAGGTTTGTAGGCCTTCTTGCTCGCACTCGCCTTTTCCGTGCCGCCCACAAATGTTCTATAGGATTGAGATCAGGGCTTTGTGATGGCCACTCCAATACCTTGACTTTGTTGTCCTTAAGCAACTTTGTAACTAATTTGGAGGTATGCTTAGGGTCATTGTCCATTTGGAAGACTCATTTGCGCCCAAGCTTTAACTTCCTGGCTGATGTCTTCAGATGTTGCTTCAATATATCAACAAAATGTTCTTTTCTCATGATGCCATTTACTTTGTGAAGTGCACCAGTCCCTTCTGTAGCACAGCAGCCCCCCAACATTATACTACCACCCCCATACTTCACAGTTGGGATGGTGTTCTGAGGCTTCAAAGCTTCGCCCTTTTTCCTCCAAATATACCATTTATCATTATGGCCGAACAGTTCAATTTTTGTTTTGTCACACCACAGGACATGTCTCCAGAAATTAAGATTTTTATCCCCATGTGCATTTGCAAACTGTAGTCTGGCTTTTTTATGGTGGTTTTGAAGTAATGGCTTTCTTCTCCCACAGTAACTTTTCAGCTCATGGTGGTACAGGACTCGTTTACTGTGGATAATGACACTGTCTTACCATTTTCAGCTAGCATCTTCACAAGGTCTTTTGCTGTTGTCCTGGGATTGATTCGCACATTTCGCACCAAAAAACGTTCCTCTCTGGGACTCAGAATCCGTCTCCTTCCTGAGCGGTATGATTGTTGTACATTCCCATGTTTTTTATACTTGCGTATTATTGTCTGAACAGATGAACGTGGGACCTTCAGGCATCTGGAAATTGCACCTAAGTATGAGTCACACTTGTGGAGGTCCACAATTCTTTTCCTGATGTCTTGGTTGATTTCTCTTGATTTTCCCATGATGTCAAAGAGAGGCTCTGTGTTTGAGGTGTGCCTTTATATGCATCCACAGTTCTGTGCAGAGGAGTGGGCCAAAATTCCAGCAAACTATTGTAGAAAGCTTGTGGAAGGATACCCAAAATGTTTGGCCCAAGTGAAACAGTTTTGGGGCAATTCTACCAAATCCTAAGGAAGTGTATGTATACTTCTGACTTTGATGAACGTGATTAAAAAAAATACATAAAAATTCTCCCTCGCTCGATTCTGACATTTAACAAATGCCAAAAATATGTTAATATGTATTTCTCTAAAACAGAAAAAGTTTACTCTGATTTAATGTATGACAGTAAAGAAATGTTTTTGTGGTTTTTTTTGAAGTGTATGTAATATCTGGTTTCAACTGTTTCAAAATTCATGCCTATTGATAATTATTGTAGTTTTTGTAAAACAGAACAAGAATCATTAACCAATCTTTTTTATGGTTGTTCATTCTGTATTACATTCTGGAAAAGCTTTGAAAATTTTATGGTATCTAAAACAACACACAGACAGACAGACAGACAGACGCGCACACACACACATACACACATATACAATCACACTTGAAGGGAAACATATTATTACCTATTTTGAATGTAAAGACAGAAATGTATGTAATATTGTAAATCTCTTTATTTTCTTCGGTATGTTCCAAGGTATGTTCACAAATAAAAAATGTTCCAAGTCAAGACCATGTTTTAAACTATTCCAAATTGAAATTGACATATTCCTTGAGTCTCTTAAATTGGTAACAAATCCACTGTAATAACTGATATAAACTCAAAACTATTTAAGAACATCTGATGTCAATATCATTAACGATGTTTGTAAGTCTGTCACCTCTTTAGTTATCTTTCTTTTCATTTGTTTCTGTTTAATTTATCACTTTCATACTTGTTTTCATATTATATTATTTGCAATAAAACAAGGACCCTTTAAGTATTCTGGCGGGTAAGTTGATGTACCCCAAAAAGAAATGATCTGCTGAAATATAGAAGTTTCTTTCATGCAAAGTCTTTCTGGGTCAGAGTGGCGCTGTTCAGCTTCTGCTTGAGGCTGCTGCATGTCATGGTGAGTGTTGATTGGCTGATATACGTCCAACATCTGTCAGTACCCGATCCGTTCCACCTGCACAATCCGTTCTGCGCATGTGCAAGATGACACGTATGCCATGACGTAGGCGCAGATGATAATGCTGCGTTCATGCCACCTCGAAATAACAGGCACCGCCCCACTGGTTACGTTGTTTCTGCAGCTAGATTCAGTCTAAAATAACGTTAAGTTAAACTTAATGGGAAAAGCAAGCTACAGCTAAATTAAGACATTACAGTAATAACAATAAAGACAAGTATTGAGTGATTAGGACCCTTAGTGTTGGTCCTTCGGTCCCAGTGACCCGAGGACAACACAAGGATTATGCACTTCGCTACTTTGTTGAGAATTGCTCTCTAAACAAGGGTTAATACAGCACCTTAGTTCTTGTTTGTACAGCATTTTGGTCAGCAACTTCGTGTCTAGAACTGTGTTCTAGAAATAAACTTTACTTACTTTACAAGAAACAGGGTTTAGAGAGCAATTCTCAACAAAGTAAACGGAAGTACATAATCCTTGTGTTGTCCTTCGGGTCACTGGGACCCAAAGGACAACACAAGGATTAAATGAGCACAAGTAAAGTAGAACTGACGTAACAGCTGTTATATATGTTAACGTTTATTTTCAAGTTTTATTTTGAGGGTCTTTTAAAGTTTACATGCTGTCTCAGCTAGCGGTTAGCCGAATTAGCTGTTAGCTAAACTAACGTTAGCTTAACTGTGGAGGCTAACGGCAGACCGCTGCAATCAGCTAGCGGTTAGCCAAATTAACCGTTAGCTAAACTAACGTTAGCTTCCCGGTGGAGGCTAACGGCAGACCGCTATAATCACCAAGCGGTCCGCCGAATTAACCGTTAGCTAAACTAACGTTAGCTTCCCGGGGGAGGCTAACGGCAGACCGCTATAATCACCTAGCGGTCCGCCGAATTAGCTATTAGCTAACTAACGTTAGCTGGAGGCTAGCGTGTGAACATCTTGCGCATGCGCAGAACGGATTGTGCAGGTGGAAGCGGTGCAGTTATTCCAAGGTGGTGGTGGAATGAACGCAGCATTATCAACTGCGCCTACGTCATGGCATACGTGTCATCTTGCACATGCGCAGAACGGATTGTGCAGGTGGAACGGATCGGGTACTGACAGGTAAACGGGAGCAGAGCATTGACATATATATAATGGACCAATAGATCCCGTTGCTCTGGACGGAGACCAGTGAAGGCTATTAGAAGCACTTTTCCGGTGATGGCCAGCTTTACTGCGCAGCCTCCAACTGAGAGAGACAGCGTAAATGTGACGTGAGCAACCTGTCTGAAAGTGTTCTGGTAGCTGTGCCAAGAGAAATCTCAATCATTCCCAATCTTACAGAGACGGAGAGCGTAGGTATATGTAAGGAGATAACATAAGCACATGCTAATTATTGCTAACTAACATGCTAGTTAACATTAGTAATTACTGATCACTAACATGCTAGTTAACATTAGTAATTAAACCTAAACAGATAATGGAAGTCCAAACTGCCTGTGAGCTTCTCCTGTACTATACGGTAATTCCTCTACTGTGTGACAGTAAGTCTCGTGGTTATGAGCCAATCGTTAGCCTGTTGTTATAAAAGCGTCTGCTACGGAGCCATAACGTGAGCTACAAGGTAATGGAGCCTTTTATACGTTGTTGTGTTTCTTTAGAACTAAACAATGGACAAATCGAGTCTTTAAACGCTTCGGATGTAAAGTTATTCTCAGTCAAGTGACGTAAAAAAAAAATGGCGGTCAGCGGAATGCTAACAGGAGGTGATGGCCAGTTAGCAACAAAATGGCGCCATGATGGCTCGAGTTCTGAAGCGAAGCTTACCCCCTTGGAGCAGAGGGAGAGACTCAGAGCTGTAGCTGAGACAAAGTACAACACCTTTTATTTCATTAACTTTATAATAAAACACAGATACAGATCATCTGCAAACTGCCAAATATGGACAGAGCCTTTCCAGCTGCTGCTCCACGACGGTGGAAGCTGCTGCCTTCACATATCAGATGTGCTCCCTCCATTTCTGTTTTTATATCTGGGATAAAGACCCAGTTATTATTCAGCACTTTGGTCAGATTAATGTGTGTTTAAATGTGCTCTAGTAATCAACTTTATTTACTGAAAGTTAACATAAGAAACATTTTAAGACTGAGAGATATATTGCTTATAATTAATCAGAAATCACAATCAGAACAAGTTTTATAGTTCATTAACAATGTTTATTAAACAGACGATAGATTATAGATATAGACCATGATATAACAAGTTTATAAAACTGACAACACTGCAAGATACAACTATTATAAATGCATTAAAGACAATTCATATTCCTTCATATATAATATACAACATCACATAATCTTTAGATTTAAAATAAAACATCTGAGGGCGCCCGGATAGCTCAGTTGGTAGAGCATGCGCCCATATATAGAGGTTTACTCCTCACTGCAGCGGCCTCGAGTTCAACGCCAACCTGCGGCCCTTTGCTGCAAGTCATTCCCCCCCCTCTCTCTCTCCTTTAATTTCATCATCTGTCCTGTCAAAATAAAGGCCTAAAATGCCCAAAAAAACATCTCAAACACACACACACATGCACACATAAAGGTAAAATTATTTGTAATAAAACTCTTAGGTGACAGTAATTTTAAAAAGTGAATTCCCAACATGTTAAACTATTAAACCAATGTTCCCTAACAGAGCAGCCCCCCCACCCCTCACAACGCATCCACAACAAGAAAACATCAATTAACTCAATGTATATACAATATTATATCATATATATATATATATATATATATATATATATATATATATATATATATATATATATATATATATATATATATATATACACACATACACACACACAACATACTAATACAGATGATAAGGGAACATCTGCACCCTGTCATTCAAAACTTATTTTATATTATTATAATAATAATCATTGGGTATTTATGTCTTATTTCCCATCATTTCTGTTTGTTGTTTCTGTAATCTCTCTCTCTTTTTTTTGTGTTCTAGTTTAAATGTTTTCTCTGCATGAATGAGTCCCATCCCTTGTTTTAAAGCCAGTGTATACCAGGCTGTATTAAAGCCAGTGTATAGCAGGCTGTATTAAAGCCAATGATGAAATGACCATATATGCATATTTGTGAAGTGTGTTTAGCTGAAATGTGTGGGCGCTCTCTCCGTCCCTCTGCTGGTTCACAGCGACTGACAGCAGCACAGAGCATCAGCAGCAGGACACTGAGCACTGAGCATCGCACTTTGAAGAAGGGTGGAGTAAATCCCAAAGGGCTCCATGTACACTAACACAGTTCTCTGCTGATTGATTCACACTGAACATCACCATCATAAACTGCACACCAGTACTCCCCTGCGTCTCCCACTGAGATATTAGAGATAACCAGGCTCCCATTATTATAGTACATGCTCACTCTGCTCATTCTCTTATACATTACTCTGTTAATGCTCGGATGAGTTACTACACTAAAGATTCTTCCCTCTGTTCGGTTCGACTTGATGAACCAACCATGCCCCTTACTAAACCTTTGCTGCCACATACTAGTTCCCCAAACCCAAACATTACCCTCTCTCCAATCTCTGCATCTGAGAGTGACTTCTTCTCCCTCTGAGAAGAGCTCTACAGCAGGGGGGCCAAATTTGGGGCATACCACCAGATCATAATATTGCCATCTCATAGAGGCAATACAGTGCACCGAATCGGAGTGATTTAACATTAGAGATGAAAACACCAGCGAGTGGTTTTGGTCTACTGAAGGAACAGTCTGGTTGTGTAGTTCCTGGCCATAGGAGATCCCTTTAGACCAACGTGGGGGCTGTTCATCAGTGGAGTCAGTGATAGAGCACGGCAACACAGCGGTCTCTCCCACTGAGCGGTAGATCATCTCATACAACCATAGTCTCAACTCTACAGTGTAACTGCTAACACACTGCTGTTGGTTCATCACCAGACATCTGTACCGTGTAACGTCTGTTGTTGTGACGTTGGAAACACGAAGAGCTGATGTGTTTGTCACCACTTGGTATCTTCCTCTAACATTGTCCATCACTGATGTCGTCTTGTCCCCAAAAACTCTGCTCCATGTTTGTTGCTCATATCTAGTCCTGATCGAGTCCACTTTTAGCCACTGGACATCCAGATTACCAGCTGCTCCCTTACATGGCAGGTCCACTGTTTCTCCAAGTCTCACTTTTATACTATTTTCCCTCAGATCTATTAAAGTAGTACAAACAGTAATAGTGAAGTTGTTCTCATGCGTCACGTTGCCCTCAGTCCAACACTCCTCTTGGTACCGGCCGGAGTCTGAATGGGTCAGGTAGCGGATGGTGTAAGAAGAAGTTTTCACTGAGCTGGTAAGTCGTTGTTTCAGGTCTTCAGGTACTGAGGAGCTGTTGGACCAGAGGTCAGAGGTGTTCCACAGGACAAGCTTCTCCTCACCAACAGATCTGGAGATCAGGCAGGAGTTGGTGTTCTCGGGGAGCTTGAAGGTGTAAGAGGACCTTTCCCGTCGGAAGATGATGTGTTCTTCTGCATGGATGTTGTTGATGAGAGCAAACAGCAGGAAGGAGAGCTCTGTGACTGCAGCCATTCTGCTCCGAGGTCGACAAACACTGACACCACTCAGCTCATATACACTCTACACCAACCCTCATCAGCTGCTGCTCTTTATCTGGTATCACACATGACTTCTTTATCTCATCATCAGAGGAAACGTTGCAGCATCAGCTCTCTATCCAGTAATCAATGTCCTTTACACGACTCTAAAACCACAGAGGCCGACGTGTCTTCATACACACATTATTCAGAGATAAGAGAGAGGGGGTGTCAGAGATATGGCTTGGACCCAAGTGCAGAAATGTGAGGAGGGAGCAGCAGTAGAAATAATAATGTAATGATAACACAAAGAGAACTTTGTCCAAACTGGAGCCTGGAGGCTGGGGGCTGGAGCCTGGAGGCTGCGGGCTGTGGGCTGGAGGCTGGGGGCTGGGGGCTGGAGGCTGCAGGCTGGAGGCTGGGGGCTGGAGGCTGCGGGCTGGAGGCTGCGGGCTGCGGGCTGGAGCCTGGAGCCTGGAGCGCTGGGGGCTGGGGGCTGGAGGCTGGGGGCTGGAGGCTGTGGGCTGAGGGCTGGAGCCTGGAGGCTGGGGGCTGGAGCCTGGAGGCTGGAGGCTGGGGGCTGGAGGCTGCAGGCTGGAGGCTGGGGGCTGCGGGCTGGAGCCTGGAGGCTGGGGGCTGGGGGCTGGAGGCTGGGGGCTGGAGGCTGTGGGCTGAGGGCTGGAGCCTGGAGGCTGGGGGCTGGAGCCTGGAGGCTGGTGTGTGTCTCTGTGTGTGTCTGTGTGTGTCTCTGTACTACATTTTGCTGATCCTTCTTTGTCATCATTCAAGTAAGTATGGTAACATTTAAGATATCATTTATGTTGATTAAAGCCAAAATATACAATTTTAATCAATTACAAATTCTATCAAATTACCAATGTCTTGTATGACTACAATACTGTAAGTTCCTATAGTTACTTCAGAAAAACAACAAATGTAGCTTTAGAAAGACCTTTATTTCACATTGAATGGGCATTAACTTCAAAAACTACATAAACCACAAACAACACTGGCAATATTTTTAACATTATGTTTAAATTGATGAATTAAATAATGTAGTTCACCTTTTACAATCCAGTGTAAATTCCACACATAAATCACTGCTGTTAGGAGGTAGTAAGGCAAACTTCACTGTCACAAGTGAAGTCTGCATAATAAAAAGAGGTAGTTGAATCACTAGTGCCACATTGTTAATTACAGTAGAAATGGTTGACCACAAT
The DNA here is from genome assembly GCF_010015445.1 of Perca fluviatilis. NCBI lineage: Eukaryota > Metazoa > Chordata > Actinopteri > Perciformes > Percidae > Perca > Perca fluviatilis. The sequence continues at coordinate 35,665,262 of NC_053131.1, forward strand.
CAACACAATATAAAAATATAGCTTAACATATAAAGCTTAAAAGCACTTATGCTGAACTGTTCAGTCAAGTCCAAAATGCCTGGGTAAAGAAATAAAAGCTGCCTTTACAATTACAGCTGAGCATAGTGTGACAGTCTGTTGGTTGTCTGTAATGCAAAGTGGAAAGAAAAGAAACCTCCGCAGCCTTCCACCTGCGTCTCTGGGTGATGCCAGAGAAGATGAACTTCATGCCTGGATACTGCAGGTGGAGGTGCTGCAGGTCCTCCTTCATTCCTATTTCTGAAAGAAAGAAAGAGTCATCTATTTCCCTCATAGTTAAATATATATATGCACACTAGCATGTAACTGTACTTCATTAATTATCTAGGAGAATACAGATGAATCAAAAACAGTGTATTGTCCTTTAGTGTAACTTTTACTTAGTTAAATGAGCTTATTTCTGCTAAGCGTAGCTCTTTAAAAGCAGTGGGCAGGTAAATGCACCAACCATAGACTGATGGGCTAAACGGTAGCAAGACTTTATCGGTGCTTTATGGTTATTACAGTTAGCCAAACGTTCTAAGAAACTTGGTCAGACATTTGCTAATAGTTAGCGTTAGATAATGATAAGCATTGACAATCGCGATTTGCATTTTGCATTCGCTGACACTACGCTTAAATTATTAGAAACGTAGTTAAACTTAAATTTGCAGAAAATTAACGTTAGCATGTTTTACCATAAGTGGCTAGCTAAGCGTTACAGACAATTTACATGGTAACGTCAGACACATTTACTTTACAATGGGACTCCTCTTATATGTAATATAACTATGGGACAAAGATATATTTAAGACCTAGCGAAACTCAATCTTACCTTGAATTATGTATGCTAGCTTTCAGCAGAAGTTGCATCCAGATTGCCAGTGAACGTGTGAGTGTAAGCAGCGTTGCCAACCAAAAAAAATCTGTCAGATACATAGCCAGATATCCCTCAACAGGCTATGTGGCTCCTCCCTTACTCCTCTAGTCTAAAACGCCACATCATCCGCAACAACTACCGATGGCTGCCCCATAAACACAAACTCAACGACGGATTGCTGATCTCCACAAACCAATGGGTGACGTCACACATCCTGTCCACTAATATTAACCGTCTGTGGGCAATAACCGCAGCAGCATTGCCGTCAATGCTTCGATTTGATCCAGTGAGGCTGCCGGATCGGCTTTCATTCACCATAAAAGATCTCATCTTAACCAGTAAGTTTACCAGAGAGACCTGCAGTCACTGCTCGGAGAGTCCTGGCATCCGGGTTGTCGGCGAACTCTTTCAGGCCTCGCTTCCGCTTTGTTGCACGCTGAAAAAAAGAGCTGTGGCGCTGACTCGGCTCGCACCACAAATCGGACGCGGGGCCGGATATTAGGTCATTTTGACGCATGTACGTCGTACCCTTTGGATTAAGAGTCCAACCCTGAGGACAAATAAAGGCCGATATTTACTTAAAGTCATAGCGCTCCTAGTGGCAACAGGAAGTAGGCCTAAAAGTCAAGGTGCTATACTTACGAACTCCTCCTAGAGATTTCATCCGATGGACTTCAAACTTGGTCTGACCATCCCAACACCTTAACGATGAAAAATTTATTTAAAGAAAAACCTTTGTCAGACGCGGTATGGCGTGTGGGCGGCGCATTTTGAGTGTTTAGCGATGAACAAAGAAGTTGTTGTAACTTGAGTGTATCGCTGGTCGATCTGCCCGAAATTTCTCACCGTAATCAACAAGGGTCCAGCCCTGAGGACACCTATAGGGCCAAAATTGACTTTTGGTTATAGCGCCCCCTGCTGGCAACAGGAAATGAGCCTTATATGACAAACATCATCCGATTTACATGAAACTCAGAATGTGTGGTCTACATGTGATACTGAGCCGCCCCCTATAATATGACCACGCCCACTTACTCAGGCCCCGCCCCCTTTCATAACATTTGAACCGTTTAAGGTAGAGTCTTGTGTGAGGTGTCATTGAACTCAGCACAGAGTTCCTTTTTAATTGGTGATGGTTTGGCCCACCCCCTTTGTTCAAGCCACGCCCCCTTTCATACATGTTGACACATGTAAGGCAGAGTCTTATGTGAGGTATCATTGAACTCAGTAGAGACTTGCTTTTTAATTGGTGATGGTTGGACCCGCCCCCTATGCTTTAGCGGCGCCCCTTTCCACTGCTAATGAACCGTATGACGCAGACGCTTGTGAGGTATCGTTGAACTCGGCGGGGAGTTCTGTTTTCATTGGTGACGATTTGCGGCGTCTGAGTGCCGCGCAAATGCACGCGGCGAGGAGAAGCGGGCAACTCCCGACACGCCGCAGAGTACGAGGGGTTTCACCCATCGCTGCCTCCAGCTTTAATGACTACTTATAGAGTTCTGTGCAATACGTAACCGAACGTGAAGTGGGCTACCAA
>NC_053131.1:35667887-35672887 GCF_010015445.1 Perca fluviatilis
CCCGCGATAACAACATTACCATTGATTGTCAACAATATCAATAAATACTGGCCAGAGACACGTACACACAGACACACATTCACAAACAATACTATGGTTAATAATACCCTATCTTACCCTGGATGTTTTCTCTCGAATAAGTTATGAAGACCTGCCAGCGTTCGTGGTTTTAGAAACGCGTATCATTGATTACTGGATAGAGAGCTTCATGCCACAGTTTCTGATGATGAGATAAAGAAGTCATTTTGCTAGTTAGTTTAGCTGTTAGCGGTGATGGCTATCAATAGTATGGTGCAATGTTCCAGAACTTCTGGGTAATAATAAAGCTGGCGAGCAGCGCATGGACGGCTCCGCGCTTCTGCGCTGTCGGGTTACGGGCGACGCCGCCTCAAGTGCATCGCGTAGTATGGCGCTGCACCTGTGACGCCGCGAATCGCCACCAATGAAAACAGAACTCCTCACGAAGTTCAACGCGATACCTCACAAGCTGCCTGGGCGCCATACGGTTCATTAGCAGTGGAAAGGGGCCGCTAAAGCATAGGGGGCTGGTCCAACCATCACCACTAAAAAGCAAAGTTCTCTCACTGAAATTCAATGATACTCACCATAAACTCTGCCTTACATGTGTCAACATGTATGAAAGGGGGCGTGGCTTGAACAAAGGGGTGGGCGCAAACCATCACCAATTTAAAGGAACCCTTGTGCTGAGTTCAATGACACCTCACACAAGACTCTACCTTAAACGGTTCAAATGTTATGAAAAGGGCGGGGCCCCGTGTAAGTGGGCGTGGTCATATTATAGGGGGCGGCTCCAGTATCACATGTAGACCACACATTCTGAGTTTCATGTAAATCGGATGATGTTTGTCATATAAGGCTCATTTCCTGTTGCCAGCAGGGGGCGCTATAACCAAAAGTCAATTTTGGCCTGTAGGTGTCCTCAGGGCTGGACCCTTGTGATTCGTAGAAATTTCGGGCGAGTACAAGAACGTACACTCAAGTTACAACAACTTCTTTGTTCATCGCTAAACACTCAAAATGGTCACACGCCACGTCAGCACCGTCTGACAAAAGTTTTTCTTTAAATAACTTTTCATCGTAGGTGTTGGGATGGTACAGACCAAGTTTGAAGTCCATCGGATGAAATCTCTAGGAGGAGTTCGTTAAAGTATAGCACCTTGACTTTTAGGCCTACTTCCTGTTGCCACTAGGGGCGCTATGACTTTAAGTAAATATCGGCCTTTATTTGTCCTCAGGGTTGGACTCTTAATCCAAGGCGGCGCGCGACATCGTGACGTCAAAATGACCTAATATCCGGCCCGCGCGTCCGATTTGTGGCGCGCGAGCCGAGGTCGCGCACAGCTCTTTTTTTTTCAGCGGCGTGCAACAAAGCGGAAACGGAGGCCTGAAAGAGTTCGCCGACAACCGGATGCCAGGACTCTCAGTGACCAGTGACTGCAGGTCTCTCTGGTAAACTTACTGGTTAAGATGAGATCTTTTATGGTGAATGAAAGGCTCGATCCGACGAAGCAGCTCACTGAATCAAATCGAAGCATTGACGGCAATGCTGCTGCCGGTTGTGCCCACAGACGGTTAATATTAGTGGACAGGATGTGTGACGTCACCCATTGGTTTGTGGAGATCAGCAATCCGTCGTTGGGTTTGTGTTTATGGGCGCAGCCATCGTGGTTGCGGATGTGACGTTTTTAGACTAGAGGGAGAAGTAAGGGAGGAGCCATAGCCTGTTGGGCGATATCTGGCTATGTATCTGACAGATTTTTTTTTTTTTTTGAGTTGGCAACGCTGCTTACACTCACACGTTCACTGGCAATCTGGATGCAACTTCTGCTGAAAGCTAGCATACATAATTCAAGGTAAGATTGAGTTTCGCTAGGTCTTAAATATATCTTTGTCCCATAGTTATATTACATATAAGAGGAGTCACATTGTAAAGTAAATGTGTCTGACGTTACCATGTAAATTGTCTGTAACGTTAGCTAGCCACTTATGGTAAAACATGCTAACATTAATTTTCTGCAAATTTAAGTTTAACTCGTTCTTTCCTAATTTAAACGTAGTGTCAGCGAAATGCAAAACGGCGATTGTCAATGCTTATCATTATCTAACGCTAACTATTAGCAAATGTCTGACCAAGTTTCTTAGAACGTTTGGCTAACTGTAATAACCATAAAGCACCGATAAAGTCTTGCTACCGTTTGCGCCATCAGTCTATGGTTGGTGCATTTAGCCTTTACATGCTTTTAAGAGCTAACGTTAGCAGAAATAAGCTCATTTAACTAAGTAAAAGTTACACTAAAGAACAATACACTGTTTTTGATTCATCTGTATTCTCCTAGATAATTAATGAAGTACAGTTACATGCTAGTGTGCATATATATATTTAACTATGAGGGGCTCAAATGGAAATAGATGACTCTTTCTTTCTTTCAGAAATAGGAATGAAGGAGGACCTGCAGCACCTCCACCTGCAGTATCCAGGCATGAAGTTCATCTTCTCTGGCATCACCCAGAGACGCAGGTGGAAGGCTCGCAGGTTTCTTTTCTTTTTCCACTTTGCATTACAGACAACCAACAGACTGTCACACTATGCTCAGTGTAATTGTAAAGGCAGCTTTTATTTCTTTACCCAGGCATTTGGACTTGACTGAACAGTTCAGCATAAGTGCTTTAAGCTTTATATGTTAAGCTATATTTTTATATTGTGTTGATTGTGGTCAACCATTTCTACTGTAATTAACAATGTGGCACTAGTGATTCAACTACCTCTTTTTATTATGCAGACTTCACTTGTGACAGTGAAGTGTGCCTTTACCTTGACCTACAGCAGTGATTTATGTGTGGAATTTACACTGGATTGTAAAAGGTGAACTACATTATTTAATTCATCAATTTAAACATAATGTTAAAAATATTGCCAGTGTTGTTTGTGGTTTATGTAGTTTTTGAAGTTAATGCCCATTCAATGTGAAATAAAGGTCTTTCTAAAGCTACATTTGTTGTTTTTCTGAAGTAACTATAGGAACTTACAGTATTGTAGTCATACAAGACATTGGTAATTTGATAGAATTTGTAATTGATTAAAATTGTATATTTTGGCTTTAATCAACATAAATGATATCTTAAATGTTACCATACTTACTTGAATGATGACAAAGAAGGATCAGCAAAATGTAGTACAGAGACACACACAGACACACACAGAGACACACACCAGCCTCCAGCCCCCAGCCTCCAGCCCCCAGCCTCCAGCCCCCAGCCTCCAGGCTCCAGCACCCAGGCTCCAGCACCCAGCCCACAGCCTCCAGTCCCCAGCCTGCAGCCTCCAGCCCCCAGCCTCCAGCCCCCAGCCTCCAGCCCGCAGCCTCCAGCCCCCAGCCTGCAGCCTCCAGCCCCCAGCCCACAGCCCCCAGGCTCCAGCCCACAGCCCCCAGCCTCCAGCCCACAGCCTGCAGCCCCCAGCCTCCAGCCCGCAGCCTCCAGCCCGCAGCCTCCAGCCCCCAGCCTGCAGCCTCCAGCCTCCAGCCCCCAGCCTCCAGCCCACAGCCCGCAGCCCGAGCCTGCCTCCCCCGCCTCCAGCCCCCAGCCCCAGCCTCCAGCCCCCAGCCTCCAGCCCCCAGCCCACAGCCTCCAGTCCCCAGCCTGCAGCCTCCAGCCCCAGCCTCCGCCCCAGCCCGCGCCCCAGCCTCCAGCCCCCAGCCTGCAGCCTCCAGCCCCCAGCCTCCAGCCCGCAGCCTCCAGCCCCAGCCTCCAGCCTCCAGCCTCCAGCCCCCAGCCCCCAGCCCCCAGCCCACAGCCCGCAGCCTCCAGCCCACAGCCTGCAGCCTCCAGCCCCCAGCCCCCAGCCTCCAGCCTCCAGCCTCCAGTTTGGACAAAGTTCTCTTTGTGTTATCATTACATTATTATTTCTACTGCTGCTCCCTCCTCACATTTCTGCACTTGGGTCCAAGCCATATCTCTGACACCCCCTCTCTCTTATCTCTGAATAATGTGTGTATGAAGACACGTCGGCCTCTGTGGTTTTAGAGTCGTGTAAAGGACATTGATTACTGGATAGAGAGCTGATGCTGCAACATTTCCTCTGATGCTGAGATAAGAAGTCATGTGTGATACCAGATAAAGAGCAGCTGCTGATGAGGGTTGGTGTAGAGCGTATATGAGCTGAGTGGTGTCAGTGTTTGTCCACCTCGGAGCAGAATGGCTGCAGTCACAGAGCTCTCCTTCTTGCTGTTTGCTCTCATCAACAACATCCATGCAGAAGAACGCATCATCCTCCGAGAGACAAGGACCTCTTACACCTTCAACCTCCCCGAGAACAGCAACTCCTGCCTGATCTCCAGATCTGTTGGTGAGGAGCAGCTTGTCCTGTGGAACACCTCTGACCTCTGGTCCAACAGCTCCTCAGTACCTCAACACCTGAAACAACGACTTACCAGCTCAGTGAAAACTTCTTCTTACACCATCCGCTACCTGACCCATTCAGACTCCGGCTGGTACCGAGAGGAGTGTTGGACTGAGGGCAACGTGACGCATGAGAACAACTTCACTATTACTGTTTGTACTACTTTAATAGATCTGAGGGAAAATAGTATTGAAGTGAGACTTGGAGAAACAGTGGACCTGCCATGTGAGGGAGCAGCTGGTAATCTGGATGTCCAGTGGCTAAAAGTGGACTCGATCAGGACTAGATATGAGCAACAAACATGGAGCAGAGTTTTTGGGGACAAGACGACATCAGTGATGGACAATGTTAGAGGAAGATACCAAATGGTGACAAACACATCAGCTCTTCATGTTTCCAACGTCACAACAACAGACGTTACACGGTACAGATGTCTGGTGATGAACCAACAGCAGTGTGTTAGCAGTTACACTGTAGAGTTGAGACTATGGTTGTATGAGATGATCTACCGCTCAGTAGGAGAGACCGCTGTGTTGCCGTGCTCAATCACTGACTCCACTGATGAACAGCCCCCACGTTG
>NC_053131.1:35677887-35680387 GCF_010015445.1 Perca fluviatilis
CCTTACTGTATATGATCAATGGGAGTGACCTCATCAAGCCCTAAATTATGAATATAATAATCAAATCAACATCACAATCTTTACATGCTAGTAATTCACATTTTTTAAGATTTAAACGGAGACCAGCGATGGAAATACCCTGAAAAATGACTACACCTAATATGTTCACATACAAGTTGGGCTGCAAGCAACAAATATATATATATATATATATATGCCGCGTTCTATTTACCTCGCAACTCGTTTTTTAACGAGGTCAACAATGAAAATTAGACTTTTAAATAGAAAGCATTCAACTCGGGTATGACGTCATTCATATATATCTATATATATAGATATTATATATCTATATATATATATATATATTATATTATATATATATATATATTATATTATATATATATATATATACTATCTATCTATATATATATATATATATATTATATTATATATATATATATATATATATATATATATATATATATATTATATTATATTATATATATATATATATATATATATATATATATCCTGCCGAATTCAACAGTCTCTCTCTGCGCTTCCTACGCTTGGCTTCGCTGACGTCACTACTACGTGTCGTCACCACGTTCTCGCGGGGAGGGGCGTTTCCAAGGCAACCATTGGTTGCCGGCGGAGGAGCGGCGGGACGGCGGACCATCCGCCGCTGAGCGAGGACCGGGAAGCCCCGCCCACTGTCTCCCTGTGCGTGGTGCGTTCAGGGAACACACCGCCGCGCGGAACCATAGAAAGGTTGTTACACATGTGATGTTTCATAATTTAGTGAAAACATTTCTGCTGCTACATGATATAAAATCTTCTATTCCAGACTCAAGCAACATAAAACAAACATATATATTCACATTTTAACATGTTGTTTTCATAATACACATTAGTTTCATGATTGAAATTGTCTAACGATTCATAAATAAGTTAGATAAATTACTGACACGCTTTATAATTATACATTACATCTTCTGACAGGCAAAATACATTTTCGTTCCATGATTTTATTCCTTCTCTTTTCATACAGACATGTTCTATCAGGTAAAGATTTAAAGAATTCCCTCGTGTCTCACACACACACACACACACACACACACACACACACACACACACACACACACACACACACACACACAAACACACACACACACACACACACACAGACAGACAGACATACACACACAGACACACACACACACACACACACACAGACAGACAGACAGACAGACAGACATACACACACACACACACACACACACACACACACACACACACACACACAAACACACACACACACAGACAGACAGACAGACAGACAGACAGACACACACGCACACACACACATATACATGTGTGGAATTCAAGTGAACCATCCACCACAAACTACTTCCTCTTTCTCCTCTTGTACTGGATTAACCGCTAAATCCCCAACTACATAATTTGCTATAATGTCATTTTTGTCTACTAATATATAAATGTTTACACTTTTCGGGATTCATTTTTAATAGCCACTGACCACACCATTTGGCCATGCTATTTTTTGTTTCATTTTTGATTAATTTAATTGTTTTTATCTTAAAAAAAAACCCGTCTTGGTTGGTTTCTGTAACCCGGAGCAGTGACGTTTCCGAGCTCTGCGAGGGTCCCTGAAGTGGATGAAAAAGTTGGTCAACAAGCCGCCAGTGTGTGAGCAGCTTTCAGCCTCCAGCGCGCGGACTTCTCCTCCACTTTGTACCGAGGATTATCCGTTCATCGTTACACAACTCGGTAAACTCCCTCATATATATGTTTCTACACACTTCCACTGAGTGGAGGCGGAAGTAGAGAGTGTGTTTTTGGGGCGTGAGAACAGTTAACAGTAGAGTCTCTTATCAGACTCCCATGTGGGCAGATTATCTCTAACAAAAGAAGATCTTCTGCGCACCGCTTCTGCGCGGTTTCACCTCCGTTACTTTCCGCTTTAACTTCGGTTCTTCTCGGAGTTTAGTTAGTTTAGCGGGAGTTTGTTTGTGTTAATGTGTGTGGTTGTGTCTTTGTGACCCAGTTTCCCTCCTTTTCCTCCCCCCAAAGTGTTGCCGGTGGGTGACGCGGAGCTACGAGATGCCGCTTCTCCACAGGAGAGCCTTCATCCGGGAGAGACCCCCGGCGGACCTGCGGCCGGAGGAAGAGGTCTTTCTCTGTAAAATCACACACGAGATCTTCCGGAGCTACGAGTGAGTAACCCTGGCAACGCTAGATTCACTGTTAGCTGCCTCGCGCGCACAGCCGTTGGTCCCGCTGCACACGACTCTGACTGACAGTTGGCCCGCTGAGGCTAGCAGGGATACAGCTACGGCTACGACAGTTTCGTTTAGACACTCACACAAAACGACAAGTTATGATTAGGAAACATATCGGGGTTTGGGTTCAAACACTCCCGAGGAACGAACACGCGTTTCCTGGGTCAAAGGATACAAATTATATGAATTTATTGGCG
>NC_053131.1:35690387-35695387 GCF_010015445.1 Perca fluviatilis
ACGGTTAGCCCCCTGGCTTCGGCTAGTGCCGTAGAAAGCCGAGCCGATTGTGACCAGCTCACCAGGAGGCTGAAGGCAGGACACATTCAGAAACCGGATCTCACTCAGAACACCAGGGATGGAGGTTTTGAGCTGCTAGCCTTGTCTGTACATCACATGACACATGTCAGAGGTCGCACGCCTCTGGAGCAGCTAGGGGTTGAGTGCCTTGCTCAGGGACACATTGGTTGATGTATCACAGTGGGAATCGAACCCACACCAAAGGCATGGGTCAGATCCACTGGTCCACCCCCACCCCTCTACTATACTGGTCTGATTACAGCGAAGACTAGACGTCGGCGGTATGGACGGCAAAACAGGCTGCAGAATATTTCAGAAGTATGGAAGGCATAATGTGTGTCCTGTTAAGATGACAGAAGATGATGTGTAATGGCTGCCCCCCTTCTGAACCAGGACCTGCCCAGTCCGGTCCCAGTGCGGACTCGTCTCCCGGCCGAGCTGTTCGGTGAAGCTCTGATGGTTCTGGAGTTCCTGAAGGCGTTCGGAGAAGTCTTCGACCTGAAGGACGAGTTCCCCGATGGAGTCTCTCTGGGTCAGAACACGCAACTAGACCAGGACCCAGCCCTCTCTCACACACAGCAACTAGACCAGGACCCAGTCCTCTCTCACACACACAACTAGACCAGGACCCAGTCCTCTCACACACACAACTAGACCAGGACCCAGTCCTCTCTCACACACACAACTAGACCAGGACCCAGTCCTCTCTCACACACAACTAGACCAGGACCCAGTCCTCTCTCACACACACACAACTAGACCAGGACCCAGTCCTCTCTCTCACACACACAACTAGACCAGGACCCAGTCCTCTCTCACACACACACAACTAGACCAGGACCCAGTCCTCTCTCACACACACACTAGACCAGGACCCAGTCCTCTCTCACACACACAACTAGACCAGGACCCAGTCCTCTCACACACACAACTAGACCAGGACCCAGTCCTCTCTCACACACAACTAGACCAGGACCCAGTCCTCTCTCACACACAACTAGACCAGGACCCAGTCCTCTCTCACACACCTGCACTAGCTAGACCAGGACCCAGTCCTCTCTCACACACACAACTAGACCAAGGCCCAGTCCTCTCTCCCACACACAACTAGACCAGGACCCAGTCCTCTCTCTCACACACAACTAGACCAGGCCCAGTCCTCTCTTCACACACCAACTAAACCAGGTCCTCTCTCTCACACACAACTAGACCAGGACCCAGTCCTCTCTCACACACAACACTAGACCAGGACCCAGTCCTCTCTCTCACACACAACTAGACCAGGACCCAGTCCTCTCTCACACAACACAACTAGACCAGACCCAGTCCTCTCTCACACACACACACAACTAGACCAGGACCCAGCCCTCTCTCACACACACACACAACTAGACCAGGACCCAGTCCTCTCTCACTCACACAAACTAGACCAGGACCCAACTAGACCAGGACCCAGCCCTCTCTCACACACACACAACTAGACCAGGACCCAGCCCTCTCTCACACACACAACTAGACCAGGACCCAGCCCTCTCACACACACAACTAGACCAGGACCCAGCCCTCTCTCACACACACACAACTAGACCAGGACCCAGTCCTCTCTCACACACACAACTAGACCAGGACCCAGTCCTCTCTCACACACACAACTAGACCAGGACCCAGTCCTCTCTCACTCACACAACTAGACCAGGACCCAGTCCTCTCTCACACACACAACTAGACCAGGACCCAGTCCTCTCTCACACACACAACTAGACCAGGACCCAGTCCTCTCTCACACACACAACTAGACCAGGACCCAGTCCTCTCTCACACACAACTAGACCAGGACCCAGTCCTCTCTCACACACACAACTAGACCAGGACCCAGCCTCTCTCCACACACACAACTAGACCAGGACCCCGTCTCTCTCTCACACACACAACTAGACCAGGACCCAGTCCTCTCTCCTCCACACAACTAGACCAGGCCCCAGTCTCTCACACACACAACTAGACCAGGACCAAGTCCTCTCTCACACACACAACTAGACCAGGACCCAGTCCTCTCTCCACACACACAACTACCAGGACCCAGTCCTCTCTCACACACCTAGTAGACCAGGACCCAATTCCCTCTCTCACTCACACAACTAGACCAGGACCCAGTCCCTCTACTCACACACAATCTAGACCAGGACCCAGTCCTCTCTCACACACAACTAGACCAGGACCCAGTCCTCTCTCACACACACACACAACTAGACCAGGACCCAGTCCTCTCACACAACACTAGACCAGGACCCAGTCCTCTCTCACACAACTAGACCCAGGACCCAGCCCTCTCTACACACAACCCAACTAGACCATCTCTCACACACAACTAGACCAGGACCCAGTCCTCTCTCACACACACAACTAGACCAGGACCCAGTCCTCTCTCTCACACACAACTAGACCAGGACCCAGCCCTCTCTCTCACACACAACTAGACCAGGACCCAGTCCTCTCTCTCACACACAACTAGACCAGGACCCAGTCCTCTCTCACTCACACAAACTAGACCAGGACCCAGTCCTCTCTCACACACACACACAACTAGACCAGGCCCAGCCCTCTCTCACACACACACACAACTAGACCAGGACCCAGTCCTCTCTCACTCACAAAACTAGACCAGGACCCAGTCCTCTCTCACTCACACAACTAGACCAGGACCCAGTCCTCTTCCACACACACACAACTCAGACCAGGACCCAGTCCTCTCTCACTCACACACTACTAGACCAGGACCCAGTCTCTCTCACACACACAACTAGACCAGGACCCAGTCCTCTCAAACACACAACTAGACCAGGACCCAGTCCTCTCTCACACACACAACTAGACCAGGACCCAGTCCTCTCTCACACACACAACTAGACCAGGACCCAGTCCTCTCTCACACACAACTAGACCAGGACCCAGTCCTCTCTCACACACACAACTAGACCAGGACCCAGTCCTCTCTCACACACAACTAGACCAGGACCCAGTCTCTCTCTCACACACAACTAGACCAGGACCCAGTCCTCTCTCTCACACACACAACTAGACCAGGACCCAGTCCTCTCTCTCACACACACAACTAGACCAGGACCCAGCCCTCTCTCACACACCACAACTAGACCAGGCCCATCCTCTCACACAACTAGACCAGGACCCAGTCCCTCTCTCTCCACACAACTAGACCAGGACCCAGTCCTCTCTCACTCCACACAACTAGACCAGGACCCAGTCCTCTCACACACACAACTAGACCAGGACCCAGTCCTCTCTCACACACACAACTAGACCAGGACCCAGTCCTCTCTCACACACACAACTAGACCAGGACCCAGCCTTCTCTCTCTCTCTCTCTCACCCTCCCTCTCTCTGTCTGTCTCTCTCTCACTCACTCTCTCTCTGTCTCACCCTCTCTCTCTCTGTCTGTCTCTCCCTCAGCGGTTCTGGAGGAGGCTCTGGTGGGTTCTGACCCAGAGGGTCCGCTGTGTGAGCTGCTCTTCTTCTTCCTGTCGGCCATCTTTCAGGGTCTGGACGAGGAGCAGGAGGAGGTCGCTAAAGACCAGGCCGAAGGTCAGACACACACACACACACACACACACACACACACACAGACACACACACACACACACACACACACACACACACACACACACACACACACACACACACACAAACAGAGACACACACACACACACACACAGAGACACACACACACACACAGAGACACACACACACACACGAGCCACACACAGACAGACACACACACACACACACACAGAGACAGACACACACACACAGAGACACACACACACACACACACACACAGAGACACACACACACACACAGACACACACACACACACACAGAGACCACACACACACAGAGCACACAGACACACACACACACACACACACACACACACACAGAGACACACACACACACACACAGAGACACACACAGACACACACAAAGCAGAGACACACACACACAGAGACACACACACACACACACACACACACACACACAGACACACACAACACACACACACAGAGACACACACAGAGACACACACACACACACAGAGACACACACAGACACACACACACACAGAGACACACACACACAGACACACACACACACACAAGAGACACACACAGACACACACACACACACAGAGCCTGCCCACATACACACACACGAGACACACACATACACACACACAGAGACACACACAGAGACACACACACACAGACACACACACACACACACAGAGACACACACAGACACACACACACACAGAGACACACAAGGGACACACACACAGACACACACAGACAGACACACACAGAGACACACACATACACACAGGGACACACACAGACACACACACAGAGACACATAGACACGCACGGATAAACACACGCATGTATGGGACACAGACATGTAGTGTTATTGTGTTTTGTGTTATTGTTATTTGTGTGTGTGTGTGTGTGTGTGTGTGTTATGTCATGTGTGTGTGTGTGTGTATAATATTATTGTGTAATTGTGTATATTATATTATTGTGTGTGTGTGTGTAGACCTGTCTGAGGCTCTGGATGATGACCCTGATGTGACCCAGTCTGCCCTGGGTGTGGTAGCGGGCCTGGCAGCGGCCTGGTCCCCGCTGCACCAGGGCTGCAGCCTGAAGCAGCTGGACCTGGACAGCTGCACGCTGTCCGAGATCCTGCGCCTGCACATCCTGGCCTCTGGCGCCGACTGTAACCACGGCAACGCCAAGTTCCGCTACCAGAAGCAGGGCGGCTTCGCGCTGATGGACGACCCGTGCGTGGAGCTGCGCGTGGCCGAGCCGGCGCTGCTGAAGAGACTGACGTGCACGGCCGTGTACGACCTGGCGCCAGGTCAGCAACCA
>NC_053131.1:35702887-35710387 GCF_010015445.1 Perca fluviatilis
TAGTACCGTGTACAGCCGTGAGAGGGCGCTCTAGGCTTGTGACGACTAGAACGCTGCTGCTAAAGACAACTGAGAAAGAAAAGAGATAAACTGCAGGTAGTAAAATCAGCCGAAAACGGTAAAGGAGCAGCAGAAAGAAAGTTTGAAATGAGGGAGAACTGATTGTGAGGGAGTCTGGAGAACAGGTGACTCTTACTGCAGTGAAGAAATCAGAGAAAGCTAATCGGCTAATCGGCTAATGGCGGGCTGAGAGCGAGACGGCCAGAGCTGGAGGAAGGAGTCGGGAGGGGCTGGTCAACGGTGCAGCTACGTCTCCACGCCTTTTAATCCATCACGCTCCACGCCCTGGTAGCTGGTGCTCTGGGTGCTGTTGTCTAGTTCAATAACTGTTAATGTGTTACGGTAACATACCGGACAGCTACCGTCTTCAGCCTGGTGTTCTGGGTGCTGATGAGAAGAAGAAGAAGAAAAAAAAATTCTAAATAAATGCGACTTATAGTCCGGAAAATACGGTACACGGGTACACGAACCCTTTTCTGAAAACGGAGAGGTTGAAATGTCCGTTTATGTAAATAGCCGCCACGTGGAACCGTAGCCTAGGCCGCTGGTTCTCAAGCTTCAGTAATGGTCCCTCTGAACAGTTTTTAAGCCATGTACCCCCTAACCAGCGCCAATGGTTTTTGGTAGAAAAAAATAAGTGTATATATAAAGAGGAACAACGATGTCAGCGATAGATTTACTAAAAGACAGAATCAGGGTAAGAATAGATCGATAATAGTCATACAAACTTTGACAAAAAAAACAGCAAAAAAGAAGGAAGGCAACACTAGGGCGACAAAAGTGACAAAAATTCAAATAAGCGACAAACTTTGAAAAAAAAGAGACAAAAACTTCGAAGAAAAAAGGGAGAAAGGGAAGAAGAGGTCAAAACAAGTGACACAAAATCTTCAAAAACAGGAACAAAAAACGAAAAGAGCGAAGAAAATGACCGTAGAAGTAACTACAGCCTTGTAACTGAAAAACATTTAGCAAAAATGTCACGTACCCCCTGCAGTCCTCCAGAGGACCTCTAGGGGGACACGTACCCCCTGCAGTCCTCCAGAGGACCCCTAGGGGGACACGTACCCCCTGCAGTCCTCCAGAGGACCTCTAGGGGGACACGTACCCCCTGCAGTCCTCCAGAGGACCCCTAGGGGGACACGTACCCCCTGCAGTCCTCCAGAGGACCTCTAGGGGGACACGTGTCCCCTGCAGTCCTCCAGAGGACCCCTAGGGGGACACGTGTCCCCTGCAGTCCTCCAGAGGACCCCTAGGGGGACACGTACCCCCTGCAGTCCTCCAGAGTACCCCTAGGGGGACACGTACCCCCTGCAGTCCTCCAGAGGACCTCTAGGGGGACACGTGTCCCCTGCAGTCCTCCAGAGGACCTCTAGGGGGACACGTACCCCCTGCAGTCCTCCAAAGTACCCCTAGGGGGACACGTACCCCCATTTGAGAAACACTGGTCTAGACCACACTCTATTAGGGATCGGCCCAGATGGATGTTTTCATGCTGATACCGATTTATTGATCAGCCTCAGCCGATGACCGATACGAGCTGCCGGTTTTCTTGAGCCGATATTTGGAGCCGATACTGCTTTTACTCTCAGTTTACATCCTTAAAACGTAAACCCTGCCACACTGAATCTGCTCTGCCATTTCTTTATAAATAATCACCAAACACACAGATCAGAGTCACTTCTGCAATCCTCTTCCATCCATATCACCCAGATGATGTGTGCAGTGTGCATCGTATGGCTGGGTGCAGCGTCTCAGCTACACAGAGCTGCCTGCATGGACACCGAACTTTGCCGAAAAGTATTGGTTAAGATGGGTGTGACCCCTGAGGCCCTGGTCCTAGAGCAGTGGTTGGCTGAGCGTCAGTGATGTGAGCGTTGCGCCCGCAGGTCACCGAGCTGCAGGAGAGGATCCAGAAGGCGGCGGCGTGCACCTGCCTGCAGCCGCTGGGGCGAGACCGGCTGTACCGGCGGTACTGGCTGCTGCCCTCGGCCTCGGCGCTGCTGGTAGAGGACGACTGCTTCGGCCTGACGGAGGACATGCTGCTGCCGCGCCCAAAACCTGCGCCAGACGGCAGCGCCAAGACGGAGGAGGAGGACGGCAAGGAGGAGCCGGCCGAGGGGAGGTAGGCTTGTTATGGTGTAGTTATGGTGTGGTCACACCGAGGGGAGGGGGGGCTTGTTATGGTGTAGTTATGGTGTGGTGACACCGAGAGGAGGGGGGCTTGTTATGGTGTAGTTATGGTGTGGTGACACCGAGAGGAGGGGGGCTTGTTATGGTGTAGTTATGGTGTGGTCACACCGAGGGGAGGGGGGCTTATTGTGGTGTAGTTATGGTGTAGTTATGGTGTGTTCACACCGAGGGAGGGGCTTGTTATGGTGTAGTTATGGTGTGGTCACCGACGGGGAGGGTGGCTTGTTATGGTGTGGTCACACCGACGGAGGGGGCTTATTATGGTGTAGTTATGGTGTGGTGACACCGAGGAGAGGGGGGCTTATTGTGGTGTAGTTATGGTGTGGTCACACCGGAGGGAGGGGTGGCTTGTTATGGTGTAGTTATGGTGTGGTCACACCGAGGGGAGGGGGGCTTATTGTGGTGTAGTTATGGTGTGGTCACACCGAGGGGAGGGTGGCTTGTTGTGGTGTAAGTTATGGTGTCGGTCACACCGAGGGAGGGGGCTTATTGTGGTGTAGTTATGGTGTGGTGACACCGAGGGGAGGGGGGCTTATTGTGGTGTAGTTATGGTGTGGTCACACCGAGGGGAGGGTGGCTTGTTATGGTGTAGTTATGGTGTGGTCACACCGAGGGGAGGGGGGCTTGTTATGGTGTAGTTATGGTGTGGTCACACCGAGGGGAGGGGGGCTTGTTATGGTGTAGTTATGGTGTGGTCACACCGAGGGGAGGGGGGCTTGTTAGGGTGTAGTTATGGTGTGGTCACAGCGAGAGGAGAGGGGGGCTTGTTATGGTGTAGTTATGGTGTGGTCACACCGAGAGGAGGGGGGCTTGTTATGGTTTAGTTATGGTGTGGTCACACCGAAGGAGGGGGCTTGTTATGGTTTAGTTATGGTGTGGTCACACCCGAGCGGAGGGGGCTTGTTATGGTGTAGTTATGGTTGGTGACACCGAGGGGGGGCTGTGTGGTTGTGTGTTTATGGTGTGGTCACACGAGGGAGGGTGGCTTGTTATGGTGTAGTTATGGTGTGGTCACACCGAGGGAGGGGCTTGTTATGGTGTAGTTATGGTGTGGTCACACCGAGGGAGGGGGCTTGTTATGGTGTAGTTATGGTGTGGTCACACCGAGGGGAGGGGGGCTTGTTATGGTGTAGTTATGGTGTGGTCACACCGAGGGAGGGGGGCTTGTTATGGTGTAGTTATGGTGTGGTCACACCGAGAGGAGGGGGGCTTGTTATGGTGTAGTTATGGTGTGGTCACACCGAGAGGAGGGGGGCTTGTTATGGTGTAGTTATGGTGTGTTCACACCGAGGGGAGGGGGGCTTATTATGGTGTAGTTATGGTGTGGTCACACCGAGAGGAGGGGGGCTTGTTATGGTTTAGTTATGGTGTGGTCACACCGAGCGGAGGGGGGCTTGTTATGGTGTAGTTATGGTGTGGTCACACCGAGAGGAGGGGGGCTTGTTATGGTGTAGTTATGGTGTGGTCCCACCGAGGGGAGGTTGGTTGGGTTGTTATGGTGTGGTCCCACCGAGGGGAGGTTGGTTGGGTTGTTATGGTGTAGTTATGGTGTGGTGACACCGAGGGGAGGTTGGTTGGGTTGTTATGGTGTAGTTATGGTGTGGTGACACCGAGGGGAGGTTGGTTGGGTTGTTATGGTGTAGTTATGGTGTGGTCCCACCGAGGGGAGGTTGGTTGGGTTGTTATGGTGTAGTTATGGTGTGGTCCCACCGAGGGGAGGTTGGTTGGGTTGTTATGGTGTAGTTATGGTGTGGTCCCACCGAGGGGAGGTTGGTTGGGTTGTTATGGTGTAGTTATGGTGTGGTGACACCGAGGGGAGGTTGGTTGGGTTGTTATGGTGTAGTTATGGTGTGGTCCCACCGAGGGGAGGTTGGTTGGGTTGTTATGGTGTAGTTATGGTGTGGTCCCACCGAGGGGAGGTTGGTTGGGTTGTTATGGTGTAGTTATCACAGCTGAGTCTGGGCAGAAACGTCTCCTCCGATATGAGGATTCAGGTAGATTTCTAATGAAAGCTTCCTCCTGGATAGTGCTGGCTCAAGCCCCGCCCCCCTGCACACCTGTGGGCCGCCAGTCAAACGTCCCAACCAATGGTCTTTCTACGCCTCGGTGGAGGAGGTGGATCAGCTGATCGAGGCTCTGAACCCCCGAGGCCACCGAGAGAGCAGCCTGAAGGAGGCGCTGCTGCAGGAGAGAGAGAGGCTGACCCTGCTGCTGGAGAGAGGAGCAGGCAACAAGTACACACACACAGGTAACACACACACACACACACACACACACACAGGTAACACACACACACACACAAACACCACACGTAACACACAACACACACACCACACACACACACACACACACACAGGTAACACACACACACACAGATTAACACCGGGTAACACACACACACAGGTAACACACACACACACAGGTAACACACACACACACACACACACACACACACACACAGGTAACACACACACACACAAGGTAACACACACACACAACACACACACACACACACACACAACACAGGTAAACACACACACACACACACACACACACATAACACACACACACACACACGACAACACAGTAACACACACGTAACACCACACACACACACGGGTAACACACACACACAGTTAACACCACCGGTACACACAGGTTAACACACACACAATGTAACACACACGGGTACACACACAGGGCACACACACACAGGTTCCACACACACAAGGGTAACACACACACAGGTAACACACACACACAGACACACATGACACACACAGGTCACACACACGGTAACACAGGTACACACACCACAGGTAACACCACACAACAGGGTAACACCCACACACACGTTCCCCACTTCACAGTCCCGTTCCACTCACACAAACTTAACCCCACACAAACACTTAACACCACCACACACACAGTTAACCCATAGTTAACCACACACACGTGGGTCACACACATACATACCACCACTACCACACACCATTTCATCCCTCCACACACACACTAACCATGTACCCACAACTTACCTACAATGCCCGTTGCTCCCCTTTATCCCCCCTTACCATTACACACACAAGTTAACACACACACGGTAACCCATGGGTAACACACACACACACAGATTGTACCACACGCCCGTTAACCGCACATGGGTGGCTTACGCACATAGGTGAAACACACCACACACTACGGGTGGCTTACCCACACACCGGTTATGGAGATTTGCAGCCACCTTGCACGATTTTAACAGTGTGTGAGTAAATGTCTAACAGATGAAAACCTCCTGTGTTTTGTCCGAAATGATCGAGGATGGATCCCGGATCCTGTCCCTGATGCGCGCGGGCGCCGGCCCCATCCCCATCCTACCATCCATCCTCCCACCTGGCCAACCCTTGACCTGGCCGAACTGCTGAACAAAGCCGAATGCATTGACTTTGAGCTGCCCCTCAACAACCCAACAACACCATCCCCAGCACTCAACGAGACCTTGCCATTTTAACCAAGAAAGCTCAACATCAAGTCCAACGTCGAAGAACACACACACAATAATAATACTTTTCACACACACACACACACACACACACACACACACATAATAATATCACATTAATTAAGACACACATTATTAATAGACACACACACACACAGACACATTACACACACATTCATTAGGATTAATATTAGGACACACACACACACACACACACACACACACATATTATTACACATAGATATTATTATTATTATTAGGACATTATTATTACACACATGGATATGCATGACAGATGCACATGACACATGACATTATTACATGCATTATTAGACAGACACACAGACAGACAGACAGACAGACAGACACACACACACACACTCACACAGACACAGACACACACACACACACACACACACACAGACACACACACACACAGATACATACCACTACTTCGGGTGACACACACAATACACACACAGACACACACACACAGCATACACACACACAGACACACACACACACACACACACACACACACAGACAGACACACAGACCAGACAGACAGACAGACAGTGACACACACACACACACTCCCCACACAGACACACAGACACACACAGACACTCACACAGACACACACACACACAGACATACAGACACAGACACAGACATACAGACACACACACACACACACACACACACACACACACACACACACAGACACACACACACAGAACACACACACACACACACACACACTCTCTCTCTCTCCCCGTGTGTCCCTAAGAATACACCAGGAGTAATAGTTAAAAACTAAACCCAAAAAGACCTGAAAGCATCAGAAGTGTAAAAAAATAAATCTAATATTAAAGCGCTCGTCATTCAATGTGGACAGAACCGAAAATAATTAAAAGTGTGTGTGTGTGTGTGTGTGTGTGTGTGTGTGTGTGTGTGTGTGTGTGTGTGTGTGTGTGTGTGTGTGTGTGTGTGTGTGTGTGTGTGTGTGTGTGTGTGTGTGTGTGTGTGTAGTTACACAGAGATGGATCCGGTGGTGATCGCTGCAGAGGGAGTGGAGAAGTTCAAAGGGGAGAACTTTGAGATCATCATCGTGGACACGAGCGGACGACACAAACAGGAAGACTCGCTGTTCGAGGAGATGCTGCAAGTCTCCAACGCTGTGGTGAGTACCTGAACACACCCAAACACCTGAACACACCTGAACACACCCAAACACCTGAACACACCCAAACACCTGAACCAGGCACCCTTAAAAAGCATTGAAATGGGGCCTTAACTGGTCCAGTATTAAACCAGAACCGAGCTGTAATGTAACCCTACAGGACTAATGTTCAGCAGCAGTTAGAGTCACTAAAAGTTCTGTTGTTGCTGCTGACAGACTCACATTATTATTCTAAGTGTCTGACAACATTATGGGATGGATCCCTACAGAGATAGACATTTCTGTTAAAGAGTAAGATCCTTTTAGTTTAACATGAAACAGCCCCGAAATCACCATCACCAAACTCCACCAGACTCCATGTAAATAATCAGGACTTTTATCATCGTAAAACACACTTCATTCAAAGTCGACAGAAACTAAATAAAACTACCAAAAGCCGTCTTGGTTCATCTTTCCACTGTTCCAACAATCACCACTCTGGTTTGGTTGAAATAAACCCTTAATTCACCCATTTACATGTGGAGATATGCTGCTCTATACACGCTAAAAGTCCTGATTATTAACA
>NC_053131.1:35720387-35725387 GCF_010015445.1 Perca fluviatilis
TTCAAGGTGATGAGCTGTGTTGCTTTTACGCCAAACATAACGTTTTGCATTGTTGCCAAAAATTCGATTTTGGTTTCATCTGACCACAGCACCTTCTTCCAACATGTTTGGTGTGTTCCCCAGGTGGCTTTTGCAACGTAAACTTAACGCACTTTTTATGGATATCTTTAAGAAATGGCTTTCTTCTTGCCACTCTTCCATAAAGGCCAGATTTGTGCAGTATCACCAGACTTATTTGTCCTATGGACAGAGTCTCCCACCTCAGCTGTAGATCTCTGCAGTTCATCCAGGAGTGATCATGGGCCTCTTGGCTGCATCTCTAATCAGTCTTCTCATTGTATGAGCTGAAAGTTTAGAGGGACGGCCGGGTCTTCGTAGATTTGTAGTGGTCTGATACTCCTTCCATTTCAATATTATCGCTTGCACAGTGCTCCTTGGGATGTTTAAAAAAGCTTGGGAAATCTTTTTGTATCCAACCGGCTTTAAACTCTCCACAACAGTATCTCGGACCTGCCTGGTGTGTTCCTTGTTCTTCATGATGCTCTCTGCGCTTTTACACGGACCTCTGAGACTATCACAGAGCAGGTGCATTTATACGGAGACTTGATTACAACACAGCTGGATTCTATTTATCATCATTAGACATTAAGGTCAACATTGGATCATTCAGAGATCCTCACTGAACTTCTGAGAGAGTTTGCTGCACTGAAAGTAAAGGGGCTGAAATTATTTATACGACCCCTTTTCAGTTTTTATTTGTTAAAAAAGTTTGAAATAGCCAATGAATTTCGTTCTACTTCATAATTGGGACCCACTTGTTGTTGATTCTTCACAAAAATTACAGTTTTATATCTTTATGTTTGAGGCCTGAAATGTGGCAAAAGGTCGAAACGTTCAAGGGGTGGGCAATACTTTCAAGGCACTGTATCTGTGTGTGTGTGTGTGTGTGTGTATCTGTGTGTGTGTGTATCTGTGTGTCTGTGTGCAGCAGGAGTGGATTTAGAAAGTTAAAGAGTGAAACAAAATAAAGACAGTTGCAAACTAAACCAAGTTCTGTTTTTTTTTATTTTGTAACAAACTTGTAAGAATATGATATAGGAGTACCGGGCTTCATAAAGGCCACGACGGCTCAGTGTGGAGAAGTCTCTTCAACCAGTCAACAGGAACACTGAGCTTCAATACATCTTCAGAGTGACAGCACACACACACACAACACACACACACACACACACACACACACACACACACACACACACACACACACACACACACACACACACACACTCGGCTTAACATGACTGCATTTCTCACAGGCAATCTGATACACATGAAGACAGTCTGATAACACAGGAGACATCTCGTCTCCTCCCCCCTGTACAACTTTCACCCCCCCGGTTACATCTCAACCGGCCTGGGACAGCTGACTGTACCGAGAGGTCGGTTAGGGTGACCTTGTAGCCCCGATCTGTTCAGACTAACAGCTCAATAATAAGATAAAGATATAAAGAATCAGGCTTTAATATAACTTTGCCATTAGTGTGTGTGTGTGTGATTCTAACAGAATAATCTACATGATAATATTGTCATAATGTGTTGATGACTTTAAGGTTTGAGCTGTAAAGGTGGAGCCTATGTACTTTAACCTGTAATAACATGTATTATCTGATTATATTTAGTTACAGTAATCTGAATGTGTAAAGTAACTAAATCTGAATAATGTAGTGGAGTAAAAAGTACAATATTTCTCTCTGAGACGTATAGAAGTAAAAGTAGAACATGGAAACACTGAAATAAAGTCCAAGTATGTGAAAGAGAGTGCAGTATTTGAGTAAATGTACTCCGTTACTCTGCTGCTGTGCCTGTGTGTCTGTGGGAGAGGCTGCAGCAAAGATCCTCTATTATCACGATGACTCACTCTGACAGGACAGCTACACACTCACAGTTAATCTCCGGTAACACACAGACACACACACACACACACACACACACACACACACCACACACACACACACACACACACACACACACACACACACAGGTTGTTCAGCGCAGCCCTGTTTCAGTTTAAATAAAGTTTTTGAATGACTGAATGAGTGTGACTACATCTAGTTTTTAAAACAAGGTGTAAAAATACCTGGAATATCTTTACAAGAAGTAGGGCAGTACAAATACTCTGTCTGTCTGTCTGTGTGTTTCTGTGTGTGTGTGTGTGTTTCTGTCTGTCTGTCTGTGTGTGTGTGTCTGTCTGTCTGTCTGTCTGTCTGTCTGTGTGTGTGTGTGTGTGTGTGTGTGTGTGTGTGTCTGTCTGTCTGTCTGTCTGTCTGTCTGTCTGTCTGTGTCTTGTTCTGGTCCCTGAATGTGTGTCCGAGTGAGACCTCTTCGTGTCTCTCCTATCTGTGTTCTTGACGTGGCGCCGCCGCCATGTTGTTTTGCATCGTTGTCAGCAGAGAGGAGCAGCGGCGGCAGCAGAGCGGCGGTGAGTCGATCATTTACCCGCAAACAGAGACTCACGTGCGGCTGACAGAGCTCCACGCTCACCCGGTCTCTGTTAGCTCACCTGTGTGTTCACCTGTACCTGTCTGCCGGCAGAGACGCTGCTATTAGCCGCTGTTAGCCGTTAGCTCCGGGGCTAACTCTACTCTGCAGGTAAAACACTTTATTTTGGTTCTTCAGGTGTAAGTGACACGCGGACACGCTGACGTCATCCCGGGTAATGTCGCAGCACCTTGATTTAACACTGGACTTTAATATCTGAGTTAAAGGGGAGAGATTGGGGGAGAGTTTAGGGAGGTTTTTGGGGGTGATTGAGGGAGGTTTTTGGGGGTGATTGAGGGAGGTTTTGGGGGTGATTGAGAGAGGTTTTTGGGGTGGGATTGAGGGAGGTTTTTGGGGTGATTGAGGGAGGTTTTTGGGGGTGATTGGGGTGATTGAGGGAGGTTTTTGGGGGTGATTGAGGGAGGTTTTTGGGGGTGATTGAGGGAGGTTTTTGGGGCTGATTGAGGGAGGTTTTTGGGGGTGATTGAGGGAGGTTTTTGGGGGTGATTGAGGGAGGTTTGGTGACTGTTTTGGTAGATATGTTGATTAAAGACTGGACTTTAATATCAAAGTTATATATTAACTGTCTTTAGATCTCATTGATACATGAATGTGTCTCGGCAGCAGGAAACTAATCAGAGTACTTCACAGTAAAGTTACTACAGTTAAGTTACTTCTACAGTAAAGTTACTTCTACAGTTAAGTTACTTCTACAGTAAAGTTACTTCTAATGTTAATTCTCTACATCTCAGAGGGAAGTATTGTTGGTTTTACTGCACTATTTATCTCACAGATTAATCTGGTAATTAGGCAGCGTCTCTGACATCTTCATTAAAGACTCAACTTTAATATCAAAGTTATATGTTAAAGGGGGGAGGTTTTGGGGGAGATTTGGGAGGTTTTAGGGGAGAGTTGGGGGAGATTTGGGAGGTTTTAGGGGAGAGTTTGGGGAGATTTGGGAGGTTTTCGGGGGAGAGTTTATATTGATTTGTGATTTATTTCTTTAAATGCGTAGAACACTGTACAGAGTTTGGTGGGGGAGTATTGGTGGAGAAATCAGCAAGTTTTGATAAGATTTTAAGATAATTTTCCCCCAATATCAGACACGAAAGTTCCTTGAGTACTTTACTTATTTAGGTATTTTTCCACCTGGACCATATTTTCCTGCAACTATGATACAAATGTTCAGCATCAGTCAGCGTCGCTGACGGACTCAGATTATTATTAATTATAAGTGTCTGACAACATTATGGGATGGATCCCTACAGAGATAGACCTTTTAGTTAAAGAGTAAGATCCTTTTAGTTTAACATGAAACAGCCCCGAAATCACCATCACCAAACTCCACCAGACTCCATGTAAATAATCAGGACTTTTAGCGTGTATAGAGCCAGCATATCTCCACCAGACTCCATGTAAATAATCAGGACTTTTAGCGTGTATAGAGCCAGCATATCTCCACCAGACTCCATGTAAATAATCAGGACTTTTAGTGTGTATAGAGCCAGCATATCTCCACCAGACTCCATGTAAATAATCAGGACTTTTAGCGTGTATAGAGCCAGCATATCTCCACCAGACTCCATGTAAATAATCAGGACTTTTAGCGTGTATAGAGCCAGCATATCTCCACCAGACTCCATGTAAATAATCAAGACTTTTAGTGTGTATAGAGCCAGCATATCTCCACCAGACTCCATGTAAATAATCAAGACTTTTAGTGTGTATAGAGCCAGCATATCTCCACCAGACTCCATGTAAATAATCAGGACTTTTAGCGTGTATAGAGCCAGCATATCTCCACCAGACTCCATGTAAATAATAAGGACTTTTAGTATATAGAGCCAGCATATCTCCACCAGACTCCATGTAAATAATCAGGACTTTTACGTGTATAGAGCCAGCATATCTCCACCAGACTCCATGTAAATAATCAAGACTTTTAGTGTGTATAGAGCCAGCATATTCCACCAGACTCCATGTAAATAATCAGGACTTTTACCGTGTATAGAGCCAGCATATCTCCACCAGACTCCATGTAAATAATCAAGACTTTTAGTGTGTATAGGAGCCAGCATATCTCCACCAACTCCATGTAAATAATCAGGACTTTTAGCGTGTATAGAGCCAGCATATCTCCACGCTCCATGTAAATAATCAGGATTTTAGCGTGTATAGAGCCAGCATATCTCCACCAGACTCCATGTAAATAATCAGGACTTTTAGTGTGTATAGAGCCAGCATATCTCCACCAGACTCCATGTAAATAATCAGGACTTTTAGCGTGTATAGAGCCAGCATATTTCCACATGTAAATGGGTGAATTAAGGGTTTATTTCAACCAAACCAGAGTGGTGATTGTTGGAACAGTGGAAAGATGAACCAAGACGGCTTTTGGTAGTTTTATTTAGTTTCTGTCGACTTTGAATGAAGTGTGTTTTTACGATGATAAAAGTCCTGATTAT
>NC_053131.1:35730387-35737887 GCF_010015445.1 Perca fluviatilis
GTAAACACTTTCTTTGTCAAGGTTAAAAGGAGTAATAGTTTGCTGCGCATCAATCAAACACAGGATTGTTAACACATCTCCTCTGTGTGTGTGTGTGTGTGTGTGTGTGTTGTAGCACTACGAGTCTCTCGCCAACAGAGCGTCCGCTAACGGTCACATCATTGACATCTACGCCTGTGCTCTGGATCAGACCGGCCTGCTGGAGATGAAATGCTGCCCCAACTACACCGGGTACACACACACACACAGACACACACACACAGATATACACAGACACACACACACACACACACACAAACACAGATACACAGAGACACACACACACAAATATACACACACAGACACACACACACACACACACACACACACAGACACACACAGACACACACACACAGACACAGACACACACAGACACACACACACACAGACACACACACACAGACATACACAGACACACACACACACACACACACAAACACAGATACACAGAGACACACACACACAAATATACACACACAGACAGACAGACAGACACACACACACACAGAGATTAGAGGTTATATATTAGATGTGAATTGTGCATGCGACTTCACGCAGATCTGTTTAGCTGTTAGCCACAGAATAATGAGAAAGGTCCGTTACGTAGCAGTAATGTATTATTTAGCATAAGGCATCACATTTTCACAGCTTGAGCCCTGATGTCAGCTGTAGATGAGAGGAAGCTGTAGATGAGAGGAAGCTGTAGATGAGATGAGAGGAAGCTGTAGATGAGATGAGAGGAAGCTGTAGATGAGAGGAAGCTGTAGATGAGAGGAAGCTGTAGATGAGAGGAAGCTGTAGACGAGAGGAAGCTGTAGACTGTAGATGAGAGGAAGCTGTAGATGAGATGAGAGGAAGCTGTAGATGAGATGAGAGGAAGCTGTAGATGAGATGAGAGGAAGCTGTAGATGAGAGGAAGCTGTAGATGAGAGGAAGCTGTAGACGAGAGGAAGCTGTAGACGAGAGGAAGCTGTAGACGAGAGGAAGCTGTAGACGAGAGGAAGCTGTAGACGAGAGGAAGCTGTAGACGAGAAGAACCTGCAGATGAGAGGAACCTGTAGATGAGAGGAAGCTGTAGATGAGAGGAAGCTGTAGATGAGAGGAAGCTGTAGACGAGAGGAAGCTGTAGACGAGAGGAAGCTGTAGACGAGAGGAAGCTGTAGATGAGATGAGAGGAAGCTGTAGATGAGATGAGAGGAAGCTGTAGACGAGAGGAAGCTGTAGATGAGATGAGAGGAAGCTGTAGATGAGATAGGAAACGTGTAGATGAGAGGAGCTGTAGAGAGAGGAAGCTGTAGATGTAGATGAGAGGAAGCTGTAGATGAGATGAGAGGAAGCGTAGAGAGAGGAAGCTGTAGATGGATGAGAAGAACCGTAGATGAGATGAGAGGAAGCCAGAGAGATGAGAAGAAGCTGTAGATGAGATGAGAGGAAGCTGTAGAAGAGAGAAGCTGTAGACAGAGGAAGGTAGACAGAGGAAGCGCAGATCTAGAGGAAGCTGTAGATGAGGCTGTAGAGAGGGAGGGACTGTGGGGGGAGCGTAGCTAGAGGAAGCTGTAGATCTAGGGGAGGAGGCAGAGGAAGCTGTAGGCAGAGAGGAAGCTGTGGAAGCAGAGCAGAGGAAGCTGTAAAGCAGAGCGAGAGAGGAAGCTGTAGACCGAGGAAGGAAGCGTAGACAGAGCTGTAGGCGAGAGAGGAAGCTGTAGACAGATGAGAGGAAGCTGTAGATACAAGAAGCTGTGAGCCCAGAGATCGAGAGGAAGCTGTAGGCGAGAGGAAGCTGTAGGCGAGAGGAAGCTGTAGACGATAGGAAGCTGTAGACGAGAGGAAGCTGTAGGCGAGAGACGAGAGGAAGCTGTAGGCGAGGAAGATGTAGAGCGAGGGAAGCTGTAGGGTGAGAGACGGAGAGGAAGCTGAAGTGAAGGAAGCTGTAAGACTAGAGGAAGCTGTAGACGAGAAGAGGAAGATGAAGACTAGAGGAAGCTGAGTATCTGAGGGAGGGAAGCTGTAGACGAGAGGAAGCTGTAGCAAGGAAGCTGTGAGGCGAGGGAAGCTGTAGAAGTGAGGGAGAGCTGTAGAGCGAGGAGAGGAAGCTATGAGGAAGCTATAGAAGCGAGAGGAAGCTGTAGGTGAGAGGAAGCTGTAGATGGATGAGGGAAGCTGTAGAGCGAGAGAGGAAGCTGTAGATGGGATGAGGGAAGCTGTAGATGAGGAGAGAGCTGTGGGAGAGGGAAGCTGAAGCGAGGGAAGCTATGGTGAGATGAGAGGAAGCTGTAGATGAGAGGAAGCTGTGCGTGAGGAAGCTGTAGATGAGATAGAGGAAGCTAGGTAGAGGAAGCTGTAGACGAGAGGAAGCTGTAGGCGAGAGGAAGCTGTAGGCGAGAGGAAGCTGTAGACGAGAGGAAGCTGTAGGCGAGAGGAAGCTGTAGATGAGACGAGAGGAAGCTGTAGATGAGAGACGAGAGGAAGCTGTAGACGAGAGGAAGCTGTAGGCGAGAGGAAGCTGTAGCCGAGAGGAAGCTGTAGATGAGATGAGAGGAAGCTGTAGATGAGATGAGAGGAAGCTGTAGACGAGAGGAAGCTGTAGATGAGATGAGAGGAAGCTGTAGACGAGAGGAAGCTGTAGGCGAGAGGAAGCTGTAGATGAGACGAGAGGAAGCTGTAGGCTAACCAGAGACTTGTGTAACGTCAACACAATAAAAATGGACCTTCAAAACAAAGTTGGTTCACTGCTGGCTACAAGTTAGCAATCAAACACAACAAAGGCTGTCACTGGAATGGTGTTTCCCCAGAGGTTACATGGTGATATTAGTCTGTGTGTCCTGCTCCCCAGAGGTTACATGGTGATATTAGTCTCTGTGTGTCCTGCTCCCCAGAGGTTACATGGTGATATTAGTCTCTGTGTGTCCTGCTCCCCAGAGGTTACATGGTGATATTAGTCTCTGTGTGTCCTGCTCCCCAGAGGTTACATGGTGATATTAGTCTCTGTGTGTCCTGCTCCCCAGAGGTTACATGGTGATATTAGTCTCTGTGTGTCCTGCTCCCCAGAGGTTACATGGTGATATTAGTCTCTGTGCCCTGCTCCCCAGAGGTTACATGGTGATATTAGTCTCTGTGTGTCCTGCTCCCCAGAGGTTACATAGTGATGTTAGTCTCTGTGTGTCTTGCTCCCCAGAGGTTACATGGTGATATTAGTCTCTGTGTGTCCTGCTCCCCAGAGGTTACATGGTGATGTTAGTCTCTGTGTGTCTCTGCCCCCAGAGGTTACATGGTGATATTAGTCTCTGTGCCCTGTCCCCCAGAGGTTACATGGTGATATTAGTCTCTGTGTGTCCTGCTCCCCAGAGGTTACATGGTGATATTAGTCTCTGTGCCCTGCTCCCCAGAGGTTACATGGTGATATTAGTCTCTGTGTGTCCTGCTCCCCAGAGGTTACATGGTGATGTTAGTCTCTGTGTGTCTTGCTCCCCAGAGGTTACATGGTGATATTAGTCTCTGTGTGTCCTGCTCCCCAGAGGTTACATGGTGATGTTAGTCTCTGTGTGTCTTGCTCCCCAGAGGTTACATGGTGATATTAGTCTCTGTGCCCTGCTCCCCAGAGGTTACATGGTGATATTAGTCTCTGTGTGTCCTGCTCCCCAGAGGTTACATGGTGATATTAGTCTCTGTGCCCTGCTCCCCAGAGGTTACATGGTGATATTAGTCTCTGTGTGTCCTGCTCCCCAGAGGTTACATGGTGATGTTGGTCTCTGTGTGTCCTGTTCCCAAAAGGTTACATCAATCAATCAATCAATCAAATTTATTTATAAAGCACTTTAAAAGCAGCCAACGTTGCACAAAGTGCTGTACAGATAAAATTTAAAATAATATAAAACATTTACATCTACATTTAAACATAAAACAGTATCACAGTCAAAATAATTACAGAAAAATGTCAGCCTCTGCTGGGGAAGGCCAAGGAAAAAAGATAGGTTTTAAGAAGAGATTTAAAAGTAGACAGTGAAGAAGCCTGTCTTATAGGCAGAGGTAGCTCATTCCACATTTTTGGAGCCGCCACGGCAAAAGCACGGTCCCCTCTAAGTTTCCGCTTAGTTTTAGGAACATTCAGGCGATTGATCAGCTGACCTGAGTGAGCGGGGTCGGAATGTAGTGGTGTAGCAAGTCGGACAGGTATGATGGGGCAAGACCATTTAAGGATTTAAATACAAGTAAATTAATTTTAAATTGGATCCTAAAATACACGGGGAGCCAGTGGAGTGAGGCTAAAACGGGGGTAATGTGCTCATATTTATGTGTTCCCGTTAAGAGACGCCAGCGCGGCGTTTTGTACCATCTGAAGACGAGCGACTAAAGCAGCACTGATGCCTACATACAAGGGAGTTGCAGTAATCCAACGGAAAGTGGTCACAAAGGCGGCATTACTGTCTCAAAGTGCTGTCTAGTAAGAATCGGCGCTTTATTTTGGCTAACTGCCGTAATTGGGAAAAAGCCTGCTTTAACCACCGCCCCAATCTGTTTGTCCATCTTAATATCTGAGTCAATTTTTATTCCTAAATTGGTAACGGTTGGCTTGACATATTGAGCCAAGGGACCCAAATTGACAGAAGGGGTCCCAGTGTGGACACCAAAAACCATCACTTCCGTTTTAGTTTCATTAAAACTTAAAAAGTTAGAAGCCATCCAGGCCTTTATGTCATCCAGGCATTCGAGCAGTGGTCTGAGAGAGTTGCTCTTTTAAGTGGCACATAGATTTGGCTGTCATCAGCATAGCAATGGAATAGAATGCCATGCTTCCTAAGTATTGTACCAAGCGGGAGCAGATAGAGTGAGAAAAGAAGAGGGCCTAAAACAGAGCCCTGTGGGACCCCACACGAGAGAGGAGAAGAGGAGGACACCGATTCACCATAGCTGACACAGAAAGTGCGACCTTCCAAATAGGACCTGAACCAGCTGAGAGCTACACCCTTGATTCCCACCCACTGCTCCAAACGAAGCAGTTAGGTCCAGAAGCACCAAAACAACACAGTCACCAGAGTCAGTGGCTAAAAATATATCATTAAATACTCTTAGAAGAGCAGTTTCTGTGCTGTGCAGGGTTTTAAAACCAGACTGGAAGACCTCAAGAATGTCGTGTTCTTCCAAAAAGGCCATTAGTTGACTGTAAACCAGCTTTTCCAGTATTTTAGATATGAAAGGTAGTTTTGATATAGGCCTGAAATTGGCTAGATCTGCAAGGTCGAGTCCAGGTTTTTTAGTTAAAGGATGGACAACTGCATGTTTAAAATTTCCAGGGACCACGCCTGAGGAAAGGCTACTAGTGACAACTGCAAGAACAGATGTACATATAGTAGGGAAAACATCCTTAAAAAGTCGAGGAGGGACAATGTCATTTGGAGAACCTGAAGGCTTCATGTGGCCAACAATCTGCTGTAAGCGCCAAACGGTATAAACAGGTTCAAACTTCTCAAAGACAGCAGAACAGACAACAGAAATGGAATTGTCATGAGTAGGTGTCATTTTGGCCCTAATAGAAGTGACCTTCTCAGTAAAAAAATGAAGAAATTGTTCACATACAGCGTGAAGTGTCAGCACAGGTAATGTGCTGGACGTTAAGAACAGAATCAATAGTTTTGAACAACATACGAGGGTTGTTGGAGTTAGACAGAATAATATCAGACAAATATTTCCTTTTAGCTTCTTTCAAAATTGTCTGATAATGACACCGCAGCAATCTCATTACTATTTGAAACGAAACATGCAGTTTGTCCTTCTTCCATTTGCGCTCAGCTTTACGGCAGTCCGCGTCTTATAGCACCGAACTGTGTCATTTAGCCAGGGCTCCGCTTTTGCTTTAGGCTGCCTACTCTTCAATGGAGCTACCCTGTCTATAACAAATTGAGAAGTGGAGTTTAACCATAAGCTGAGCTCTTCTGGATCATTACAAATAGAGTGTGGTATGGCACTATTCTGACTGAAGACAGATGAAAACTGAGCAGCAGTGGAAGGGTTAATTATCCTACAGCGCCTAACAGCAGCGCAAGGTTTAAAAGTATTAAAAGCAATTACAGACTCAAATAATACAGGCATGTGGTCAGAAAACACTGCGTCACAGATCTCTAAGTTAATAACAGGCAGACCAAAGGATAGGACAAGATCAAGTATGTGCCCGTGTTCATGTGTGGGGCCAGACACATATTGCACAAGGTTAAAAGAGTCAATAAGATATAAGAATTCTTTTGCCATTGGCTTATCAGGACAACACACATGGATGTTAAAATCCCCAACAATAAGGACATGGTCATATTTAGGCATGATGTCAGCCAAAAAAACGGCAAAGTCATTTATAAAATCCTTATTATATTTGGGAGGCCGATAGACCACTGCGCACAACACTTTGTAAGAGCAGCCCAGCTCGAATAAGCTGAGTTCAAAGCTTGTGTGCATGGATTCAAGCGATAGCTGTTTACATTTATAGTCATTCTTGTACACAGTTGCTATTCCTCCTCCTCGACCCGACATCCGTGGGGAGTTAAAATAACAACAGTCATGCGGCAATAATTCAGAGAAAGCACTGGACTCACCAACAGTCATCCACGTCTCAGTGATAAAAAAGAAATCCAATCCACGAGAAGTGAAGAAATCATTCAGAATAAAAGTTTTATTCGCTAGCGATCTAGCGTTAACCAGGCCGAACCTGGCAGGAGCCGGCGAGTCTGCGGCGTTGACCACCCTGGGAACCCGACACAGAGGCCGCAGGTTACGAAAGTTCACCCCACGCCCACGGGGACGAGGAGAGCGGGGCCTGCGAGGCTCTAACACCCCAACCAGGCCCACAGTAGGTAGGCCTACCAACCAGGAATCGGCAGGGGCAAGGTCCCCCAATCGCCTCAAGGTGGAGGAGCGACAGACCACACAGTATTCGCTCCAGGAAGTCGAGTCGAGGCGGAACTTCATCCTCACCAGCCCGTGCGCCGCGTTAACCCTCACGTGTGTAACGCTACGCCGGGAAGTGGAGCTGTGGGCGGCACAGGTAGGATGGGATCCCCAATAGAAGCGGAGGCAGATTTTTATATCCATACTCTGACTTTACTAGGTCTTTGGCAGAGAGTTGAAGATCCATTAGTGCCTGGCGATCATACACCAGCAGAGGGTTAACATTTTGCGCAACAAATGACAAAAACAGCATAAACAAACACGCACACAACGGTGACAGACGGCAAGCCGCAAACACTGGCGCCATCACGTCACACGTCACTACCAACTACAACTGAAGGCAGGTGCAAACTCTAGTATGTAGAGAGACAGCAGTAGTGTGCTGTGATGTTAGTCTCTGTGTGTCCTGCTCCCCAGAGGTTACATGGTGATGTTAGTCTCTGTGTGTCCTGTTCCCAAAAGGTTACATGGTGATGTTAGTCTCTGTGTCCTGCTCCTCAGAGGTTACATGGTGATATTAGTCTCTGT
>NC_053131.1:35742887-35755387 GCF_010015445.1 Perca fluviatilis
GTGTGTGTGTGTGTGTGTGTGTGTGTGTGTGTGTGTGTGTGTGTGTGTGTGTGTGTGTGTGTGTGTGTGTGTGTGTGTGTGTGTGTGTGTGTGTGTGTGTGTGTGTGTGTGTGTGTGTGAGTGAGAATCAGCTGTTTACCTTCATGACTCGCTGGCTTTACTCTCATTATGGTGACACACAGCCGGCTCATAAAAACACATTACTCTCATTATTCTATATATATATTTCTCTCAGGCAGGATTTATGGTACACACACACACACACACACAACACACACACACACACACACACACACACACATAACACACACATAGACACATAGATACATACACACACACACACACAGACACACACACACACACACACACACACACACACACACACAGAGACACACACACACACACATACACACACACACACACACACACACACAGGAAAAAATATTTTGTGAAAGCACCAAATACTACGATATCGAGGTATTAGGTCATAAAGATATATAAATATAAATATCGTGATATTAGATTTTGAGCCGAGCTCTCCCCTCCTGTCCTGAGCGGACCAATCATAGCTGTTGCTCACCTGAGGTTGTAACCATGACGACGGAGCTCCTCAGGTAGTTGTTGGCGGGAACGTAGTAGCAGTGCAGCTCGTTGCACGTGAACGTTCCCCGCCGCGCCTGCTTCCTCGCCACGTACACCACGTACCCGTTCAGACCGCACGCGGCGAGGATCGGCGCTGCCACGGCAACCGCCGCCCACGCCGCCACCATGTTCCCGTTCTCCGGCGTGAAGCTCAGGCCGCACAGAGACCGCTGCTGGCTGTACTCGTAGGCGCCGAAGCCCAGCAGCGGCAGCGCCGCAGTCGCCACGCTGAACGCCCACACGGCCAGCAGCACGCCCCGGCGCCGCCAGGCTGTCCACACGGCGCCGTGGCTCAGAGCCAACCAGATCTCAGAGAACCGGTCCGCGGCGGTCCACGCCAGCGAGTGCAGCGAGGACGTCTGCAGCAACAGGAACAGGAAGCCACTGCCCTGGAACATGAATAGTTAGTTTGTGTTATTTCTGTCATTTTGGCCCCTCCCACCTGGGATTACAAGACACCAACTTACTTATTTAACAAACATCTTCCTGTCGCATATACAAATCATACGGAGAAATACATGCATACATGAATACAAATACACACATATACACACACACACACACACATATGTATACACACACACACACACACACACACACACACACACACCACACACCACACACACACACACCACACACACACACACACACACACACCACACACCACACACCACACACACACACACACACACACACACACACACCACACACCACACACCACACACACACACACACACACACACACACACACACACACCACACACAAACAACACATTCTCATCTACAGTTCATCTCAATAAAGAGCTTTCCTCTTCTCCCAGGCTTTATCAAGATAATAATAATAGATAGTTAGTTAATCCCCTAAAACCTCCCCAATCTCCCTCCAACTATCTGACAATCTGCCCCCTAAAACTTGGGAGGGTGGGGGAAAAAATCGATACAGCATAGTATCGTGATATTTTTCATGGCAATACTGTATTGATACACAGACGCCAAGTATGGATCTATTATTATTGTTATATGTGTGTTGGTCAGTCTGTCTGCTTGATAATCTGATTTTGCAGCAATAAAACTGAAGTGAGATGAACAAACTGAGACATTTATCTTTTTAGATAAAACCAATGTTGATAAAAGCCCATTTTGGGGACATAATTTGAAATTGGGAGAAAGGTAATACATTGCAATATATCGCAGAATATTGCGATATGTTTAAAATCGCAATAATATCGTATCGTGACATAAACATCGTGATGATATCGTATCGTGACATAAACATCGTGATGATATCGTATCGTGACATAAACATCGTGATGATATCGTATCGTGACATAAACATCGTGATGATATCGTATCGTGACATAAACATCGTGATGATATCGTATCGTGAGGCGTCTGGTGATTCCCACCCCTACCGTCTTCTCAGTCCCTCCGGAAAAACGTGATTATGTGATCGCATAATTCAACGCAAAATCAGCCAAAGTCTGCGTATTGATGCGGGGGGGGGGGCACTTTCGCCACATAAATTACCGATTTCTGCGCAAAATATTTGGGGCTTGCATGATGTCATAACCCCTGCATTTTCATTGCAAAAAAGTCCCGTAATATATCTCAGCAGAAAGTTTAAAAAAAATTTTTACTTCACACAAGAGCAGCCATTTCCCCCTGTTGCCATGGGAACGTTATGAAGTGATGTAATTACGTGACGTGAACATCATCGAAAAGCAGTGTGTTGAGGGGGGGGGGGAATCACTTTTTTTTCTCTTTTTCACCAAACTGCAGTTTTTGCAAGTTCCCGCAATTTCATCGCATAAATATCCCACATGTTCCATCGCATTTTTTAAGAAAACGTGCCGCATAATCAAAGACTTTTGCTCCCAACAATCACAGAAAAACTCCGGCTCTCCTGGAAGGACTGCTGGTATCAGCGTTGCTCAGCTTGTGTTATTCTGTCGCTGTAACTTTGTCTCTGCTCCGAGACGGTCCTTCAGTCGGGTCTGAACCGGACTCGTTATTGGACCTGAGAACGTTTTCTTGCCTACCTGACACACGGCGCCGTCTCCGGGGTCTCGCGTTGGCCACGCCAGGCTGTGGTACGCCGCGAACGGCACGGTGGCGAGCCCGAGGGCGAGGTCGCTGACGGCGGCGCTCAGCGCGAGGCTCAGCGTGTCGGAGCGGAGCGCGGCGTTGAGGAGCAGCAGCAGCAGCAGCAGGACGTTACCACAGACGCAGGCGGCGCCCGACACCAGCATCAGGGCGCCGTACAGCGTCCGCACGCCGTCCGCCATCTTCAGACACGCTCACCGGGAAGGAAGCTCGTCTACGGCTACATCACGGACCTGACGGGACAGAAGAGGAAACGGTCATCAGCCAGAACCGGCACCATCTAAACCCAAAACTAGAGATTCCTGAACCTGAACTCGTGTTTCAGACAGAAGTCTGAACCAGGATGAACAGAGTCCAGGATCCACCTTCTGATCCGGCTGAATATTTGGGCTGTTTGACAGGCTTCTGGTTTCTGCTGAACCTTAGAGTTTGTTCCCAGGGAACCGAAACATCTGAAAGAATACGAGTTGAGCATGAAGGGCTCTACACACAGCAGCCAGAATGCAGCAACTTCAGCACCTTTTTGTCGCAGTTATGTCACAGTTTTGTTACTAGGAAATCAGAGTTACATTTGATGGCTTTAATAATATACACATCCCAGACTGTCACTGGGTAATATCGGAGCATATTCTGATATAGGATTTTAAAATTAAAGGCTTAAATGTCAAATTAAAGCTATATTGTAACT
This sequence comes from Perca fluviatilis, assembly GCF_010015445.1. NCBI lineage: Eukaryota > Metazoa > Chordata > Actinopteri > Perciformes > Percidae > Perca > Perca fluviatilis. The sequence continues at coordinate 35,746,321 of NC_053131.1, forward strand.
CTTTTTCAGGCTGCTCTAAAAACCAAACCTCCTGTTTAGCCAGACTTACTATGATATCCTGTGAAGTTACTTTTTTATGACTTTACAGTTTAATTTAGTCAAGAAAGGTTTAGTGTCATAGAGCAACGACATTTGAGTTCAGACACCAAAACGACTAGTTAGGATCAAGGATGCCCTGAATCCAGGATTGGGCTGAATTTGGGGCTTTTTGACCGGTTTGGGTTCCTGCCGAATTTGTTCCCAGGGAACCGAACCCTACGCTTGCACTCGGCACGCTACGCTGGTCGCCGTAGTAACTGCGCCGTTGGTTACAGGAAGGTGTTTACGTAGGTGGAGCGTTCAATGCAGCAGGCTGTGAGGAAGTGGACATGGAACTGGTGAGCAGAACAAGTTGTGGTTTGGCAGAACTTTCAGTCAAAAGAAGACCGTTCAAGTCCAGCTACATGTTCTATCTGCTCAATGCTGATTGGTCTGGTGGTGGCGAGGACCCTAAACTACACACAACATGGCCGCTGTTACAACATCTGGTCTGAAACATGTGAAAGAAGACGAGTTGTGCACAAAGGAATCTCCAGACAGCAGCCAGAATGCAGCAACTTCAGGTACGGCAAAGGAAGGACAGTCCCTGGTTACTTCATTCATGAGTTTACTGGGTTCATGGACTGAGGATGGGAGGAGGAGTCAGCACCATCTCAACCAGGGGGTTCAGGACTCAGACCAACCCCAAAAATCTGGATTCGGTGCACCCCTAGTCTAAACATCATGCAGGTCAGAGTATATCTAAGTCCTGTTTTCTTTAACTCACCACTTTAAGATACGCCAGAAAACAAACTGCTCGTCACATTTCCAGGAGCCCAAAGTTAAGGTCTTGGAAGAAAGGTCGTCAGAAAGCGGAGGCTGAAGTCTGTGATCGTGCTCCGTGTGCTTCAGGCTGAGGCTGAACAGATAAACAGACTGTAAATCCACAAGCTTTGGGTCTGAACAGCTGGCTGGACTTGAGTCACCACAGAGTTTACCTGAAGTTTGCTGAGTCACAGCGGTGAGATGACCTGATGAACCTGAACACACCAGAGTGTGTGATGTTAAATTAATATAAATCCAGCAGCGTGTTTCAGGGTTGTGTCTCTCCGTCCAGAGAGCGGACCGGTCCAAGTCTTCATCTTCATGACCTGGAAACTCAAACTGAAATCCACAAGAAGTCCCGAGAAAAGATGATCTGGGATCAGTTCATCTTTAGAGACTGACTGTGAAACGCGCAGAGTCTGACGGGTTGTGTGTGTGTGTGTGTGTGTGTGTGTGTGTGTGTGTGTGTGTGTGTGTGTGTGTGTGTGTGTGTGTGTGTGTGTGTGTGTGTGTGTGTGTGTGTGTGTGTGTGTGTGTGTGTGTGTGTGTCTTATCATCATCACAGCAGGTGACTGACACATGGTCCATGGCAACGCAATGTCAACACTATGTGAACATATAATATCCTGTGTGTGTGTGTGTGTGTGTGTAATGACAGGTGTGTACTGTGTTATCAGTGTCTTCCTGCTGCTTTTAACCTCTGAGGAGCTCAAGTTGAGTTCACGTGTTCAGCAGCCAATCAGAGAGCAGCATTCAGTGTAATGTTTAATGTAATATTTCAGATTCAGTGGATCAGGTTGTGTAGAGCAGTTACAGACCAATACAACAAACTCACAGACCACCTAACTGCCAAAATATCTCAACAACAACAACAGACCTACTTCAACAGATAGACAGCTGAGTGTCTCTCTGTTTCCCTGGTAATGAGGACGAATGATGCTGACGATCCATCTCTCTCTCTCGTGTGTGTGTGTGTGTGTGTGTGTGTGTGTGTGTGTGTGTGTGTGTGGCAGCACAACGCTCCGATCCCTCAGGGCGGCCGCGGAGCGATCCAGTTTGTTACTCAGTACCAACACGCATCAGGACAGAGACGCATCAGAGTCACTACCACCGCCAGGAAGTAGGAACACACACGGACACACACACACACACATACACACACACACACACACACACACGCATGCACACAGACACACACGCACACACAGCACGTGTCAGTCACCTGCTGCAATGATGATGAGAGGACACATAGACACACAGACAGACACACACACAGACAGACACACACACACCCCCCCTCTGTTACCGTGCGTTTTTGGCACTTTTTTTCAAAGCTTTATTCCATGTTTTTGATGCATCTTCTCTTTCTCCATCTGTTTTCCCCCTCCCTCCTTCTCCTTCCACCCCCCCCCCAGCTGGGCGGACGCTCAGACTCAGATCCAGAGCATCGCAGCGTCCTTCGATCAGGAGGCGGCAGCCATCTTGATGGCGAGGTTGGCGGTGTTCCGGGCGGAGACGGAGGAAGGGCCCGATGTCCTCCGCTGGCTGGACCGACAGCTCATCAGACTGGTGGGTTACCGCTCAAATATCACCAAATATCACCATAATCTGGTGGGTTACTGCTCAAATATCACCATATCACCATAATCTGGTGGGTTACCGCTCAAATATCACCAAATATCACCATAATCTGGTGGGTTACTGCTCAAATATCACCATATCACCATAATATGGTGGGTTACTGCTCAAATATCACCTTAATCTGGTGGTTTACTGCTCAAATATCACCAAATATTACCATAATCTGGTGGGTTACCGCTCAAATAGTACCAAATATCACCATAATCTGGTGGTTTACTGCTCAAATATCACCTTAATCTGGTGGTTTACTGCTCAAATATCACCATAATCTGGTGGGTTACCGCTCAAATATCACCAAATATCACCATAATCTGGTGGGTTACCGCTCAAATATCACCAAATATCACCATATCCCCATAATCTGGTGGGTTACTGCTCAAATATCACTTTAATCTGGTGGTTTACTGCTCAGATATCACCAAATATCACCATATCACCATAATCTGGTGGGTTACTGCTCAAATATCACCTTAATCTGGTGGTTTACTGCTCAGATATCACCAAATATTACCATAATCTGGTGGGTTACCGCTCAAATATTACCAAATATCACCATAATCCGGTGATTTACTGCTCAAATATCACCTTAATCTGGTGGTTTACTGCTCAAATATCACCAAATATCACCATATCACCATAATCTGGTGGGTTACCGCTCAAATATCACCAAATATCAACATATCACCTTAATCTGGTTGGTTACCGCTCAAATAACATAATCATGTGATTATGCAGAAAAATCAGGAGGATAATCAAGAGAATAATCAGCAGGATAATCAGCAGGATAATCAGGAGGATAATCAGGAGGATAATCAGGAGGATAATCAGGAGTATTGTGTGTTTTTGTTTCAGTGTCAGAAGTTTGGAGATTACCACAAAGACGATCCGAACTCCTTCAGGTTCTCTGAGACCTTCTCGCTCTACCCTCAGGTGATCTACATCCCATAATGCTCTGCTACACATCCCAGAATGCTCTGCTACACATCCCAGAATGCTCTGCTCCACATCCCATAATGCTCAACTACACATCACAAAATGCTCAACTACACATCCCATAATGCTCTTTGAAAGGTCCTTACACTAACAAACAAACATATAAAACATTAATATGAAATAAACAATAAATACAGGAACAGATATATACAAATGAACTGTTGCATCAGAGAAAGGAGGCTGATTACACATGAATACTCCTTTAATTATTGTATTAATGTAATCTTGGTGTGACAGGGACGGTTCATATTAATAATCATTCCCATGGCAGCGGGAACTAGGGGGTGCGGAGGGTGCTGCAGCACTACTACAACCATAATAACAAAAAAAAAACACATTTATTTTGAATACTTTGATTATTAATATAAACCTTATCCCTTTCATTACAAATTAAATGTAATATATTTTAAAATTTGGTAAGTAAGAGATAAACATAATTTGATTAGAATGAATCTGCCGATTTTGCCAAGAGCCTCTGACTCTCATTCATGATTGGTGAACATAGTTGTGGAAACATAATGGAGCCTTTTATACATTGTCGTGTTTCTTTAGAAATAAACAACGGAAAAATAGAGTCTTTAAACTCTTCAGATGTAAAGTTATTCTCTGTCAAAGTGACGTCAGAATGAATGGGAGTCAATGGGATGCTAACGGGAGGTGATGGCTTGGTAGCAACAAAATGGCGCCATAGGAGGTTCGCTTTGTAGAGGCTCGCTTACCCCCTTGGTAAGGATGCCCCCTGGGCGCCTCCCTAGAGGAGGTGTTCCAGACACGTCCAGCTGGGAGGAGATTTACATGTAAAGAAATCCGATCGAGGGGGAGGAGCTAAACCATGCATCATTTTGTAAACTAAACAGACATTTTTAACTTAAAGTGCTCATATTCTGCTCATTTTCAGGTTCATAATTGTATTTAGAGGTTGTACCAGAATAGGTTTACGTGGTTTCATTTTATATTTTTCTTGTACTGTACATTGCTGCAGCTTCTCTTTTCACCCTGTGTGTTGAGCTCTCTGTTATAGCTACAGAGTGAGACCTCTCACTTCGGTTACGTCTTTGTTGGGAGTCGCACATGCTCAGTTCCTAGGTAAGGACTACTAGCCAGTCAGAAGCAGAGTATGAGGGCCCTGACAGTACCTAGGTAAGGACTACTAGCCAGTCAGAAGCAGAGTATGAGGGCGTGCCCTGACAGTACCTAGGTAAGGACTACTAGCCAGTCAGAAGCAGAGTATGAGGGCGTGCCCTGACAGTACCTAGGTAAGGACTACTAGCCAGTCAGAAGCAGAGTATGAGGGCATGCCCTGAGGGTACCTAGGTAAGGACTACTAGCCAGTCAGAAGCAGAGTATGAGGGCCCTGACAGTACCTAGGTAAGGACTACTAGCCAGTCAGAAGCAGAGTACGAGGGCGTGCCCTGACAGTACCTAGGTAAGGACTACTAGCCAGTCAGAAGCAGTGTATGAGGGCGTGCCCTGAGGGTACCTAGGTAAGGACTACTAGCCAGTCAGAAGCAGAGTATGAGGGCGTGCCCTGACAGTACCTAGGTAAGGACTACTAGCCAGTCAGGCGAGCATTATAGCGTTTGTCTCTGAAGTAAAGGCTGGACTACAGTAGAGCTGTTTGGAGCAGTTTATGAACAGTGTTTTCTGTTGGAGACTTTGGGCTTTTTCACTTTGTAAACCTATAACATGCACAACAAAGATATAGAACACAATAAAGGAAAGGGGGAAAGCCAAAAAGCAGAATATGAGCACTTTAATGAGGTTTTCCTAGGTCAGCAGTTTGTTGCTTTTTGTAACTGTTTGTCTCTGAAGTTTTTTTGGACATTTTTTGTACGCTTTTGGAGCTAATTTTGTTTACATACTGTCCCTAACGTGTTCCCTGTCCCTAACGTGTTCCCTGTCCCTAACGTGTTCCCTGTCCCTAACGTGTTCCCTGTCCCTAACGTGTTCCCTGTCCCTAACGTGTTCCCTGTCCCTAACGTGTTCCCTGTGTTCCCTGTCCCTAACGTGTTCCCTGTGTTCCCTGTCCCTAACGTGTTCCCTGTCCCTAATGTGTTCCCTGTCACTAACGTGTCCCTAACGTGTTCCCTGTCCCTAACGTGTTCCCTGTCCCTAACGTGTTCCCTGTCCCTAACGTGTTCCCTGTCACTAACGTGTTCCCTGTCACTAACGTGTTCCCTGTCCCTAACGTGTTCCCTGTCCCTAACGTGTTCCCTGTCCCTAATGTGTTCCCTGTCCCTAATGTGTTCCCTGTCCCTAATGTGTTCCCTGTCCCTAACGTGTTCCCTGTCCCTAACGTGTTCCCTGTCACTAACGTGTCCCTTACGTGTTCCCTGTCCCTAACGTGTTCCCTGTCCCTAACGTGTTCCCTGTCCCTAACGTGTTCCCTGTCCCTAACGTGTTCCCTGTCCCTAACGTGTTCCCTGTCACTAACGTGTCCCTAACGTGTTCCCTGTCCCTAATGTGTTCCCTGTCCCTAACGTGTTCCCTGTCCCTAACGTGTTCCCTGTCCCTAACGTGTTCCCTGTCACTAACGTGTTCCCTGTCCCTAACGTGTTCCCTTCCTACGTTCCATTCCCTAGTGTTCCCTGTCACTTCCTATTCCCTGTCCTTCCACCATGTGTTCCCTATTTCCTTACGTATTCCTTACGTGTTCCCTGTCACTGTTCCTATCCGTGTTCCCTGTCACTGTTGTTCCCTGTCACCTACGTGTTCCCTGTCCTAACGTGTTCCCTGTAATAACGCTGTCCCTAGTGTGTTCCCTGTCATACGTGTTTCCCTGTCCCTAACGTGTTCCCTGTCTACTGTTCTTACGTGTTCCCTGTCACTAATGTGTCCCTAACGTGTTCCCTGTCCCTAATGTGTTCCCTGTCCACTAATGTGTTTCCCTGTCACTATCTGTCCCTAACGTGTTTCCCTGTCTTCCCTTCATTACGTGTTCCCTGTCCTAAATGTGTTCCCTATCCACGTGTTCCACTAACGTGTTCCCTTTTCCTGTCACTAATGTGTTCCATGTGTTCCACCTAACGTGTTCCATTCCTTGTCACCTTAACGTGTTCCCTGTCACTGCCTTGTCCCTAATGTGTTCCTTTCTCCACAATGTGTTCCCTGTCACTAATGTGTTCCCTGTCCTAATGTGTTCCCTGTCACTAACGTGTCCTAATGTGTTCCTGTCCCATAACGTGTTTCCCTGTGTCCTAATGTGTTTCCCTGTCCCTAACGTGTTCCCTGTCCTTGTTCCCTTCATTCCCTGTCCCATTGTTCCCTGTCCTTGTCCCTAACGTGTTCCCTGTCCTTAATTGTTCCCCTGTCACTAATGTGTTCCCTGTCCCTAACGTGTTCCCTGTCACTAACGTGTTCCTGTCCTAACGTGTTCCTAATGTGTTCCGTCCCTAATGTTCCTGTCCTTCCACGTGTCCTTCCCCTATTCTGTGTTTCCATGTGTTTCCTGTCCATTGCGTTTCCTGTCCTACGTGTTCCCTGTGTGTGTTCCTGTCCTTCTGTGATTATTTTTGTCCGTTCCTGTCCGTTCCACGTTGTTCCCCGTGTTCCCTGTCCTTAATGTTCCCTGTCCTAACGTGTCCTGTTACTGTGTTTCCTCAGTCGTTTCCTGTCCTAACCGTTCCCTGTCCTTACTGTTCCTTGTGTTCCTGTCCTGTAACGTGTTCCTGTCCTTAACTGTCCTTGTGTTCCTGTCCACGTCTGTTTCCCTGTCCCTATCCTGTCTTTCCTGTCACTATGTTTCCTGTCCTAATGTGTTCCGTGTGTTCCTGTGTCCCTAACGTGTTCCCTGTCCTGTCCTTGTGTGTCCTTGATTCCCTGTCACTAGTTTCTGTCCTTCTGTCGTTCCCTGTCCTTGTGTTCCTTTAAAAACGTGTTTCCTGTGTTCCTGTGTCCTTATGTTCCTGTCCGTGTGTTCCTTCTACCGTGTTCCTGTCGTGTTCCTGTCCTTGTTGTCCTTCCTGTCCCTAGTGTGTTTCCTGTCTTTGTTTCCTAATCCGTGTTCCCTGTCCTAATGTGTTTCCTGTACCGTAGTCCTTGTGTGTTCCTGTCTCACTCGTGTTTCCTGTCCCTAGTGTGTTCCTTTGTCGTTCCCTGTCCTTGTGTTTCCTGTCCTTACGTGTCCCTAGTGTTCCCTGTCCACTAACGTGTTCCTGTCCTTTGTTTCCTGGTTCCTAATGTTGTTTCCTGTCCTAGTGGTTCCCTGTGCGATTCTGTGTGTTCCTGTCCTTATGTGTTCCTGTCCTTGTGTTCCTCGTCGTTCCTTGTCCATGTGTTTCCTTTTGTTGTCCCTTCCACTGTGTGTTTCCTGTCACTAGTGTGTTTCCTGTGTTTCTATTCCTATGTGTTCCCTGTCCTTAACGTCGTTCCCTGTGTTCCTGTCCTACTGTTCCCTGTCCTTTGATTCCTGTCCTTGTTCCTGTGTTCCTTGGTCGTTTCCTGTGTTCCTGTCCTTACGTGTTCCTGTCTGTGTTCCTGTGTTCCTGTCCTAATTGTGTTCCTTGTCCGTTCCTGTCCTTACGTTGTTCCTGTCACTAACGTTGTCCCCGCGGCTAACGTTTCCTGTCACTGAATGTGCGGTCCCTAACGTGGTGCCCTCTGTCACTAACGTGTCCCTAACGTGTTCCCTGTCTAACGTGGTTCCTGTCCTAATGTGTTCCTGTCCCTAAGTGTTCCCTGTCACTACATGTGTTCCTTGTCACCAACGTGTCCCTAACGTGTTCCCTTGTCCCTATGTGTTCCCTTCCTAACGGTTCCTTAACGTTCCTGTCACCAAACTGTCCCTAACGGTTCCCTGTCACTAACGTGTTCCCTAATGTGTTCCCTGTCACTAACGTGTTCCTTACGTGTTCCCTCCTAATGTGTTCCCTGTCACTAATGTGTTCCCTGTCACTTAACGCTGTCCCTAATGTGTTCCCTGTCCCCAATGTGTTCCCTGTCCCTAACGTGTTCCCTGTCCCTAACGTGTTCCCTGTCACTAAGTGTTCCTAACGGTTCCTTCTCTGTCCCTAACTTGTTCTTCGTCCTCCTAACTTGTTCCCTGTCCCTAACGTCGTTCCCTTTCTGTCCCTAAATGTTCCCTGTCCCTAACGGTTCCTTACCTAATGTGTTCCCTGTCACTAAATGTTCCCTTACTACCGTGTTCCCTGTCCCTAACGTGTTCCTGCCACTAATGTGTTCCCTGTCCCTAATGTGTTCCCTGTCACTTACGTCCTAACGTTCCCTGTCCCTAATGTGTTCCCTGTCCCTAATGTGTTCCCCTGTGTTCCCTGTCCCTAACTGTTCCCTGTCCCTAATGTTCTGTGTTCCTGTCACTAACTGCTGTCCCTAACGGTTCCTGTCCCTACGGTTCCTGTCCCTAACGTGCGTTCCTAACGTGTTCCCTGTCCCTAACGTGTTCCCTGTCCCTAACGTGTTCCCTGTGTTCCCTGTCCCTAACGTGTTCCCTGTCCCTAACGTGTTCCCTGTCACTAACGCTGTTCCCTGTCACTAACGTGTTCCCTGTCCCTAACGTGTTCCCTGTCCCTAACGTGTTCCCTGTCCCTAACGTGTTCCCTGTCCCTAACGTGTTCCCTGTCCCTAATGTGTT
>NC_053131.1:35757887-35837887 GCF_010015445.1 Perca fluviatilis
GTCTGTCAGACTGTAGCCCAGTGGAGGAAGGCAGGTTATCAGGAGATGCCCGAGTACGAGAACTTCAGACACCTCCTTCAGGCTCCGGTGGACGACGCTCAGGAGCTGCTGCACACTCGCTTCCCGATGCCCCGATACATCGACACGGAGCACGGAGGCAGCCAGGTAACACACACACACACACACACAGACACACACACACACACACATCCCAGTATAAATCTGTGAACATGAATATATTAATATATGTGTATTGGTGTTTCAGGCTCGTTTCCTGCTCTCCAAAGTGAACCCGTCTCAGACCCACAACAACATGTACACCTGGGGACAGGTGAGCCTCTGACTCCGCCTCTCTGAGGGGTGGCTGGTGGTTGGGTTATTTTCGATGCCTGAAACAATACTTTAAAAGATAAAAGCAGTAAAATTAAAGATCGGCAAAGAGCCGCGTTCAGGTCTCTGGCGCCTGAAGAAGTTTATGGAAGCTGTACACTGCGTTACATCAGAGGTGGAAAACCCAAACTGTGACAGAAATACAGCAGCGCTGCTCGTCTTTATTTTCAGAGAGCGGCTGCGTCTCATTGGGCGTCCTTCCGTCAGTCCACTGCTAACGGTCACTGACCACTTCCTGCCGTAGTTCCTCTGTCGATGGTTAGTGTTGTCCCAAAAGGAACACTTATGTTAAAACTCTTACCGGTAATTGACGAGCGGGATTAGTGCGACGAACGCAACACATGCAAAGGCGATTTTCCAGCTCGCCAAAAATACGGGCTTTTCTGTATGCAAATGAGGAGCGGTCGGCTCGGCTCACCGCCTCTCAAAATCTGACGAAAATCTGTTAAACTGACCTTTGTTGATCTGAGATGAAGACAGATTCAGCAACTGCATGAACTATTTCTCTCTTCACATGTTTTCAGAAACATGTCTCGGTGAACTATTTTAGACCAATATGAGATTGGATTCTGAACGAGACGCCATGATGGTGGTTTTAAAATTCAGTAGCAGCCAGACCCATGTGACGTGTTCGTCCAATCAGCGTCCCTGGTCCCTCCCCTTCGGCTTTGCAGTCAAGATGGCGGCCGTTTAGTGCGAGTAGGGTTCATCGTTCCACACTGAACTTTTTGACCGTTTTTAGGGGGTCATCATGGTACTTTCAGTGTGTTATCTACACGATATACTAGAGCTGGGCAAAAATGTGTATTATGTCGATTTTGTGATATGAGACTAGATATCTTAGATTTTGGATATGGTAATATCATAATATGACATAAGTGTCTGTTCCTGGTGTTAAAGTGATGGTTTGGAGTAATTTACCCTAGGGTCCTTTGCACCATGTCCTCGAGCCAAACACCCCCCCAGAAGCTTTTTTCACCTGGGTCTAACATTGGGAGAGTTAGCGTAGAGTAGCCTTATCAGCTGAATAGCTTAGCACAGAGGCTAATGGACCCACGTTTGTATCTCGTAAATTACCCCACTAATAATGCCCGAAATGATACCAAAGGTCTACACTAGTACAAATAGGTTATGCACTCATAAAACGATGCATTGGAAAGTTTGTAAGTACACCAGAAGTTTATGAACACTTGCCTGCTGGCTTCTGCTCTCTGTTGCTGCTGCTACCTGCAGTTAGACTCACAGCAGCAACAACAGCAGAGAGCAGAAGCCAGCAGGCAAGTGTTATTTACATAAACTTCTGGTGTACTTACAAACTTTACAATCCATCATTTTATGAGAGCATAACCTATTTGTACTAGTGTAGACCTTTGGTATCATTTCGGGCTCGAGGTCATGGTGCAAAGGACCCTAGGGTGAATTACTCCGAACCATCACTTTAAAGGCTGTATTACAGTAAAGTGATGTCATGTTCTGACCTCACCAGACTGTATCTGTTCTATTATTCACCTTTACCCTCTTAGTCATTATATCCACATTACTGATGGTTATTCATCTAAAATCTTTGGGTAAATATTTAGTGAAAGCACCGATAGTCAACACTACAATATCGTTGCAGTATCGATATCGAGGTATTTGGTCAAAAATATCGTGATATTTGATTTTCTCCATATCTCCCCGCCCTACGATATACTTAAATCTAAAGTGTTTGAGGTGTGCAAGTAGGCGGTTTGAGACACGGCCACAGAGTGGACGCAGAGCTTTGAACCTATGGCACGACTAGGAGACGGGCAGTGGGCTGCTCACCCAATCACAAGCTAGAAACCATAGTGGTATTTTCTGTGCTGTTTTTTGGATGGGCTGAGCCAACCCTGAATCGTTTATCTATTCTTATATAAATATAATAAGGGTTGTCTATCGCTTAGGAAAAACAGATATATATAGCATCCCTAATCCAGAGGTGCAAACTGTATAATTAATATATGTAGTATAATAATAATAATAGTATGTTTCCTGTGTAGTATATAGTATATAGTTTATATACTGTATATAGTATAATAATAATAATATATAGTATAATAATAATAACAGCATAACGTTTCCTGTGTAGGAGTCCGGCGCTCCAATCCTGACGGATGATGTCAGCCTGCAGGTGTTCATGGATCACCTGAAGAAACTGGCGGTGTCCAGCGCCGCCTGAACCCGCCCACGCTGCGCCCACGGCGCTTCCTCTTCCTGACTGTTGCTTTGCATTCGCTGCCTGAGTTCCCATGACAACCAGTCGACCAACTAATCAACAAGCACAGCCAATCGTGACGCAGGTTAGACATTGGAAGCTGCCACGTCACATTTCTACGTCTAAAATCAATAATATATTTATATATATATATATATATATATGTGTATATGTGTGTATATATATATATATATATATATATATATATATATATATATATATATATATATATATATATATATATATATAATACTACATTATATATTGTCCCTAATTATTATAATAATAATAATGTTTAAATGTAACAATGTGAGAAGCAGAAGTCACAGTTTGAAGTGACTCAACAACATGTTTCATATTCTTTAAGATTCAGACATTAAAATCTGGTTATTGTCGTTACTCGTCATCTAAACTTGTCCGATTCATTCTGTACGATTCCTCGCTGCACGCTAAGTCACGTTAAAGGACAAAGTTCCTGTAGTCCTTCACAATAAAAGCCTCTGCATGATTTTGTAAAGATTTTAATATGGAACATCAACAGGAAGTGATGTCAGTGTTAGGGCTGCAACTCTAATGTTAATCATCCCGGTTAATGTCTGGATGAATGGATGAATGTCTGGATGAATGTCTGGGTGAATGGATGAATGTCTGGGTGAATGGATGAATGTCTGGATGAATGTCTGGATGAATGGATGAATGTCTGGATGAATGGATGAATGTCTGGGTGAATGGATGAATGTCTGGATGAATGGATGAATGTCTGGATGAATGGATGAATGTCTGGGTGAATGTCTGGATGAATGGATGAATGTCTGGATGAATGTCTGGATGAATGGATGAATGTCTGGGTGAATGGATGAATGGATGAATGTCTGGGTGAATGGATGAATGTCTGGATGAATGGATGAATGTCTGGATGAATGTCTGGGTGAATGGATGAATGTCTGGGTGAATGGATGAATGTCTGGATGAATGGATGAATGTCTGGGTGAATGGATGAATGTCTGGATGAATGGATGAATGTCTGGGTGAATGGATGAATGTCTGGATGAATGGATGAATGTCTGGGTGAATGGATGAATGTCTGGGTGAATGGATGAATGTCTGGATGAATGTCTGGGTGAATGGATGAATGTCTGGATGAATGTCTGGATGAATGGATGAATGTCTGGGTGAATGGATGAATGTCTGGATGAATGGATGAATGTCTGGGTGAATGGATGAATGTCTGGATGAATGGATGAATGTCTGGGTGAATGGATGAATGTCTGGGTGAATGGATGAATGTCTGGATGAATGTCTGGGTGAATGGATGAATGTCTGGATGAATGGATGAATGTCTGGGTGAATGGATGAATGTCTGGATGAATGGATGAATGTCTGGATGAATGGATGAATGTCTGGGTGAATGGATGAATGTCTGGGTGAATGGATGAATGTCTGGATGAATGTCTGGGTGAATGGATGAATGTCTGGGTGAATGTATTAGTGTCTTGGTGAATGGTAGAGGTGTTGAAATTAATCAAATAATGGATGCATGGAATTGTGGACCTGGACGATGCTGCATCGATAATCGGCCGGCTCATAATCAATTATTTCTGTTTATTATGTAATGTAGGCCTAAAAACATTTCTGTTTACATATTCTGGTATGTTTATCTTTATTCAGTATTAGAGCACTGCAGAATGTTTTGTTGTTGAAGCTTGAAAAGCTGTGAATTAAATATCCTACATGGCTTTAATAGGAACATGGATTTGACGCATCGTGATGCATCGAGATATTGAATTGAAGACATGATAATTGTAATCAAATCAGGAGATCAGTGAAGATTCACACCTCTAGTGAATGGATAAATGTCTGGATGAATGGATTAGTTTGGTCTCTAACATGGCAAAAAAAACGAGAAAAAACACACCAGTATCGTTGGAAACAAAGTTCACTAAAACGCTGCAACGACCGATGACTGTCCCGGTGGGCGAATGTCTTCGGACTTTAATCTCTTTGTGTACCATTGTGGTTTTCACCCTTTTATGACGTTTGTTTTTCAATGTCTTGTCGCCTTTTTTTAAAAAATGTCTCCACTTATTTCCTACAAAAAGCTTAAAAGGGAACTAAAAGTTCTCAGTACGTTTGTGTGGTTCATTTTGGTGCCCAGAGGAGAGAAGAAACTAGAAAATATTCACATTTAACAAGCTGACATCACACAAGTTTACCTGTTTTATCATCAAAAAAATGACTCAAACTGATGAATGGATGATCAGAATAGTTCATAATGAAAACAAGCTTTAGTTGCCGCCCTAAGTATTATGCAGTCATAATCCTTTAAAGACGGTAAAGAGAAGTTGGTAACACTTGAAGTTTTCTACATAAAAGGTGACATGACACTGTCATGAACACATGAACCCTAACCATAACCATAACTTGTCATGACAAAACCGAATGAGACTTACTAAAAAAGCGTTATGTCATAAACGTTTATGACTTGTTTATAATGTTTTATGACACATTCATGACAGTGTCATGTCACACTTATGTAGAAAACTTCAAGTAAAGTGTAACCGAGAAGTTTCTCTGATCCAGTTGTTGAGTTTCTCTTTAAAGCCGTTGAACATTAAATGTCCTCCCAACTCATTCTCTCTCCCATCTGGTAAGATACGGACGCTCGGTCAGGTGACCTTTGTCGTTGTTATTGACGCTAAAAGTCTCCTTTAGCGTCATATAACGTGCTTTAACTAAACGCGCTTGGTCGGGACTATTGGCGTCCCTTTTGAAGCCGTTATGTTAAGGAAAGGCTCGTGGGTGGGCTAACGGTTCCATGACACGCGGGACAACAACGGGACAGTTGGGTTTAGGAAACGTGACACGATCCCCGTCTCCTGGGTGAAAGTCCTGTGTTGTTTGACCCCCACCAACCTCCCTACGCGGAATTACGGCCTTTCATACTACTCGCTACCGTAGTCGCGCTCATGGCGTTTACCCACTGCTAGTACCAGCTCTGCTCAACTCAACCGCGGTGTCCCGTCCTCCTTTTTTCATCGCAGATTTAGTACCGCCTCATGCGTGAGGCGAGCGTGGCTGGTCGTCATAGCGACGCCGCAGTAAACTGCCGTGACCTAACGCGACACACACAGAACGTGGAAGGTGTGGTGTTGTTCCCAGAAGACAAATTTAGTTTCTAAAGAAGCTGGAGGCAGCAAAAGAACCACCGCTGGCTAAACTATTTAAAAATGGTGGTTTGTTTCCCCCCCCCGTCTGTTGCTATAGCAGTGATGACGCAGTGATTAGTGACGATTCTCTTCGACCAATCAGTAGTCTGCAGGTTTTCACGTCACCTTTTGGTATCACCTTAGCTCGCTGGGAACCTCGACGGAGGTGAGCCTAAATAAAGTACCTGTTAGCAGGTACCAGGGACTTTAATTCGTAATGGAAAACCAAAAATGGCAAGCAGGGTCGTGGCGAGTCAAGCAGGTACCATGTGGTGGAAAAACGCCATTAGTGCTACGTCCTCTTCAACATGCCACGCTTAAGGGCGCTTTTTTCGTCACTTTAGACGCTGACCGCCACTGTCCAAACGTCCGTATTTTCTATGTTTTCATAGAGTTCTTTATTCATGTTTTTAATAAAACTCTGCTGTGGAGAATTTCTCTGTGTTTCTGTCATTTATAAGCTTATCCCTCCTGTTGTCCTCTGGTCAAGTCCGACCCCTTTTTTAAGTTTTCTATATCAGAAATGTGGGTTTCTTTCCGCGCTCTCACTATCACACAACGGGCCATTTAGCTAGCAGGAAGAGGGGAGTTGCAGGCCCCTGGAGCTCTGTCAGGGCTGCCAGCCTAACGGAGCTCACAGCAGGCCGGGGTCTGTGGAGGAAGGCAGGCCGGGCGGCGAGGCAGCAGCACCGCCGCTGAAGTCCGACACAGTAAGACACTGTCTTACCATATTTGCAATTAGCCATCAATTTTCGTAAAACGGCCCATATTTGAGCTTTATATAGTTGATTTCTCACATAAAAAAGTCTCAGAAGTGAATTTGGTAAGGAAACATTGCAGTGTCTGGAATATGAGATTCTGTCGCTTCTCTAATGGTTGTGTATTGGGGATTCGCTCAACCA
The DNA here is from genome assembly GCF_010015445.1 of Perca fluviatilis. NCBI lineage: Eukaryota > Metazoa > Chordata > Actinopteri > Perciformes > Percidae > Perca > Perca fluviatilis. Next base: position 35,764,622 of record NC_053131.1, read on the forward strand.
ATCAGCGCACATCTCTAATGTGTGCGTATGGCAATCAGCTCAACCAGTCAGCGCGCAGCTCATCTAAATATTCACGAGCATACCATATATGGAAGAAAAGCTCTTGTTACAAATTGGGCCAAAACACAGGGATGCATAAGGGCCAATAAAATATCAACCAGGCCATTTTCAGCCCAACTAATGTTACATACCCCATTAGGAGACCTTAAGGAACAGTGTGAAATACTCTATATAATCATTCTATCACCCCTTTAAAAAATGTCAAAGAATTTCGACTAAAATGACATAAAAGCGACAAAAACATTGTCCTCCCGGGTTTAAACTCAAGAAAAAGCCAGGCTTCTGTGATTATCATCCCGACAGCAATCCATAGAGAGGCGGTGGTGTGGCTATGTCCTCCAGAGGACAGGTCATGTCTTTGCGACGAAAACTTGGAGTTTATTTCCCCTCAAGAATAGGTAATTGTGCACTGTAGTGGTTATGACCATATCAGTGACTCTGTAACTAGATGGAAATGGGCCAAATGATGCCTGTGGCTAGCAGTGATAGCGTTAGAGAAGGTAGCTGTAGTCTCACGCTGAAGTCCCGTTGTAGCAGGAAAAGGAAAACCGTGTGCAGATCGCTCCGCAATACCGTTTTATTGAGGGGGGAATAAACTTCAATACGTGACATGACCTGTCCTCTGGAGGACATAGCCAGACCACCACCACCCCGTGGATTGTTGTCGGGATGATTATCACAGAAGCCTGGCTGAACACACTCACCGGACGGCAGCTAGCAGCTACTGGCAGGATCGAGACAGGCAGGGTGCGAACTATGGAGGAGCTAGGGGGAGCTCGGCTCCCCTTAATAAGACATGGGCTCCCCTGAAAACGTGATTTGTGAAATTTTGGGGGGTCTCTAAAAATATTGACAATGTGTCACTTTGACTTGCAGTTTCAGTTTTGCGTAACGCGATCATCGTAGATTATAATGTGTAAAATTGCTAAAATATTCATTCATGCATGACGGTGATTTAAACCTAATTCACTTCAATAAAGATTACTATACATGCTATATACTAAACTGTACATGCTATTCGTGTCATGAGCATCAAGGTGTGGCGGCGCTGCGGTGCAAATTCAACTCATGTTTAGTACATGTTAACTCAAAGATTCGTAGGAAAAATATAAACGTTGGAGGCCATTAATCAGCGTGCAAAGTCCTTGAAATCCATTCTGCAGTAAGCATCATAAAGCCATGGCAAAAAGAAAACAAGGCAGTTTAATTCATTTTGGTTTTACTAAGAAATTGTGTAGCGATGACGTTAATAACATGACAACACAAAATCTACCTTCGGGTATAAAAAAAAGTAACTTGAACTTAATTCACCTGCTGCAAGCCCTGTTAGACACCTCCCACCGGGGGGGGGGGGGGCAACGTAAGAAGAAGCTGAAGAAATAATGTCCTCTCTGGCTGAAGATGGTGGTGATATATACTGTCTATGGTGATAACAGCTTGCCTCTGTCTCCCGTTAAACTGGAACAGCCAGCAATGGAGAGACTGGAAGAGCCGACATACATGGCTGTTTGTTAAAGGAACACGCCGACTTATTGGGAATTTAGCTTATTCACCGTAACCCCCAGAGTTAGACAAGTCGATACATACCCTTCTCATCTCTGTGCGTGCTGTAACGCTGTCTGACAGCTCCAGCATTAGCTTAGCCCAGCACAGATCCTGGAGGTAACTGGTTCCAACAAGCCTACTGCTCCCAATTGTGACAAAATAACGCCGACATGTTCCTATTTACATGTTGTGATTTGTAGAGTCATAGCGTGTACAAAAAACAACGTAACATGAGACACAGCCATCTTCTAACTGTAAAAAAAACGGGAACTATATTCTCAGGCGGAAGAATATAGTACTTGGGCGGAGTGATACACGCTGTTGACTACAAATCACAACATGTAAATAGGAACATGTTGGTGTTATTTTGTCACTTATTCGGAGCAGTAGGATTACTGGAACCATTCACCTGCATGTTCTGTGATGGGCTGATACGCTGGAGCCGTCAGACAGCCTTACAGCACGCACCGAGATGAGAAGGGTCTGTATGGACTTGTCTAACTCTGGGTGTTACGGTGAATAAGCTAAATTCCCAATAAGTCGGCGTGTTCCTTTAAGTGCAAAAGTAATACAATTCTTCATTACAGAAATATAGTAAAACTTTGTTAAGTAAATGCTTGAATTGCTGAAGTACACAAATAAGCTAAATTCTTATGAAATAAGCACAAAATTGGTGTAAAAACCACCTCTGATTTTTAACATGAGACAGCATCATTTTATATATGTCAATGTTTATTTTTTTAAGTTTATTTTAATTTAATATTTAACATTAATTGTCCAGCATCGTTCCCAGTTGGCCTGGGTTGGTGTGTGTTTGTTCGGTTTGCTTGGATTTCGGTATTCCTGCTAATTTCTAAAATAAACTTTATATTTCTGAGGTGTTTTTATGCCTTTAGTAGGAACCAGCAGGCTTGGAGCTGAGAGCAATATGTTATATAATAATTCCTGCCTTCTTATTTAACCCTTGTGTTGTCCTTCGGGTCCCAGTGACCCGAAGGACAACACAAGGATTATGTACTTCCGTTTACTTTGTTGAGAATTGCTCTCTAAACCCGGTTTCTTGTAAAGTAAGTAAGTAAAGTTTATTTAGAACACATTTAAACACAGTTTAAGCTGACCAAAATGCTGTACAAACAAGAACTAAGGTGCTGTATTAACCCTTGTTTAGAGAGCAATTCTCAACAAAGTAAACGGAAGTACATAATCCTCGTGTGGTCCTTTGGGTCACTGGGACGCGAAGGACCACACAAGGGTTAAATGGAATATGTGTTTTAAAACTTTCTGGATGTGAGATGAGGAGGTGCTACTCTGCTCCCTGCGCTCCGTCCTCGTCAGTCAGCCATCCTTCAGCTTCAGGAACACCCAGGTTATTTTCATAAAGCTCAATGTTCTGTCTGACTGGCTTCTGCCCCCTGCTGGCCTGGAGAGACATGACAACACACAGATGTGACTTTTCTGCATCACTCCTCTCTTCAGTTGAACAAACAGACTGACTGCTTCATTTCAATCATTGGTCGAAACAACAGGCTTGTGTCCGTACCTTACAAGAGAAGTAAAGAGCAGTGATCACCAACAGCAGAGTCAGAGAGAAGATGACCACTCCGATGATAAAAGGCCTTCGAGTAGATGGATCTGATGGATCTGATGGAACACATGGACAGTCATCACATCACACAACATCAGGAGTCCAACATCTCCTGTTAAACACAAACTGACCTGAATCACTTCAACATGAACACATCTCTCTTTTGTGGGGTTTATCTTTACCTGAATTGAGGCTCTATACTACAGATACAATAATAGATTATGAAGTCTTCTGAGAATAATCTGTGGGAATAAAACTGATTTGACTTTGGGGGTGGACCATATCTCCCTCTCAGAGAACCAGGTAACCAAACATGCTCTGACCTGATATACTTTGTATAAGTTTGGTTACTATATGACATGTGCAACATGATGACAGTCATCACAGCATCAGAAACGTGCTTTGCTGATAATTTTCACTCAGTTTGGACCAATCGTGTTATGGAGGGAATATTTATTCATAATTCAAATTGAAAGTCCAAAGAGAAAACGAAGCAAGATCAAATTAAAAATAGTATTATTTTAATTAAAAATAGTATTATTTTACTACGCTACTAGGAAAAATCATGCCATAATTACATGTGAAATGTAAAAGCTTAAATGGAAATACTTAAATTAAAATCTCAAATAGAAAACAAATAATAATTTTATTTGAGCCCCCTTTGTAATTTTCTATTTGACATTTTATCTTTTGAATTTTATGTTTTAAAAGGCTGTCACCTAAGACTGGAGCTTCCAAGTCCAACAACATATCAGAGAAAATGTGCAATTGGCCATACATTTTTGTAAAACTGCCCATATTCAAACTGTACACAGTTAATTTCTCGCAAAAAACAGTTAATTTATTCAAGAAATTAACTGTGTACATTTTGAATATGGGCAGTTTTACAAAAATTGATGGCCAGTTGCTGCTGTGTGTTTTCAGCTGGACTGGTTGTTAGGCCAAATTTAGTGTCTCTTGTTAAAGTGAAACTAGTTAGTGTGAAGTGTGAATCTTGGGAGTGGAGGTTAACGGCTCTCAGGTGCTTTGACTGATAAGCCAGGGTGTGGCCTCCCCACCTGATTCTGTCTACTTAAGCAAGCTAAAATCAGATCACAAAGTTAGTGTGCTTTTGATTTCTGAAGGAACTGACTACTGGACTACTAGATATTAAGCTAAGTACTTAATTTATTTGGGGTTTTGCTGCTTCTACTTTTCTGCTTTCTACTGCTGTTGTGTGTTTTCTGCTGGACTGGTTGTTAGGCCAACAAGGTTGTTAAGTGAAACTAGTTAGTGTGAATCTTGGGAGTGGAGGTTAACGGCTCTCAGGTGCTTTGACTGATAAGCCAGGGTGTGGCCTCCCCACCTGTACCAAACACTGATCTCCTCCTTGTATTTAACATTGGCATTTGCGTGAAGCGGCAGCCTCTTCGGACGAAGACTCGGAGGACAAAGACTCGGAGGACAAAGACAAAGGAGGACAAAGACAAAGGAGTCTTCGCGGGAGGCTAAGTGGGAAGATAAGTGGACTCATATCTCACTCACATTGCTCTGTGTCGTCATCAGGAAATGTGCTGCTTTTCCATTCCTATCCGTGTTTCCTCTCGGACATACTACAAACCACGCACTAGCTTGCAACATTTCCGCAACCCCTCCTCTCTTACCTATCCCACCTGTTCCACACACACCCAACACCTTGTTGCAGGTGGCCTATGGAATTGCCAGTCTGCCACTCGCAAGACTGAGTTCATCTCTGGCCTTGCCAGCCTGAAATCCCTTGACTTCCTTGCTCTCACTGAGACCTGGATTACACCAACCAACACATCCACCCCTGCTGCTCTCTCTTCTGCCTACTCTTTCACCCACACACCCAGACCCACTGGGAGAGGTGGGGGGAGAGGCCTACTCATTAACCCCAAGTGGAGATTTTCTCTCTATCCACTGCCAGAGTTTACTCCACTCTCTTTTGAACTTCATGCTGTCACCATAACACATTCCTCCATACCTCAGACCATTTCTTCATCTCTTACTCTCTCCCACTCTCCCAAGCTCACAACCATATCTCAAGAGACACTGTACCTGTCCGCTGTAATATTCGTTCACTCTCTCCTTCTTCTCTGGCGGCATGTACTCTATCTCACCTCCCTCCACCTGACTCTTTCTTACTCATGCCTCCTAATGCTGCCACAGACACTCTACTCTCTACTCTATCCTCCTCTCTTGACTCTCTCTGCCCTCTTACTTCATGACCGGCTCATAAGTCCTCCCCAGCGCCGTGGTTATCTGACTCAGTACGTGCTGAAAGATCAACTATATGGGCAGCGGAAAGGAAATGGCGGAAATCTAAACACCCAGATGATCTGCTTACCTATCAGTCTCTTCTTTCCACCTTTGCAGCCTCCATTTCTGCAGCAAAAAGCTCTTTTTATCCAACCAAAATTTAATCCTCTTTCTCAAACCTCAAAAAACTTTTTTCCATCTTCTCTAAACTGCTAGATACCCCCAGTCCACCTCCTCCCTACTCCCTCCTCCCTCCTACCAACCCACTTTGTCAACTACTTTGTAAAAAAGATAGATGACATACGCTCTTCCTTCTCCACCACACCTCCTGAAATCACCTTACCATCCATCACATCCAGTACTCTTTGCTCTTTCACCCCTCTATCTCCAAATCAAATTCTTACTTTTATTACCTCTGCCCGTCCAACCACCTGCCCCCTTGATCCTATCCCTTCTCACCTTCTCCAGTCCATTGCACCTGACCTTCTTCCTTTCCTCACTCATCTCATTAACATCTCCTTGTCAACTGGCTGTTTCCCCAATGCCCTTAAAGAGGCAAAAGTGACCCCACTACTCAAAAAAACAACACTTGACTCCTTGGATGTAAATAACTATAGACCCGTCTCCCTCCTTCCATTTCTATCTAAGACTCTTGAGCGTGCCATTCATAATCAACTCTCTACCTATCTCCACCAGAACAACCTTCTTGATCCCCACCAATCTGGCTTCAAGGCTGGTCACTCAACATAAACTGCCCTCCTTGCTGTCACTGAGCAGCTTCACATCGCTAGAACAACCTCTCTCTCTTCCATCATCATCTTTCTGGACCTTTCTGCTGCCTTTGACACAGTGAACCACCAGATCCTCATTTTGACACTCCAGGATCTGGGTGATTCAGGCTTTGCGCTCTCTTTGCTGGCAGACCGAAACTATCGGGTAACTTGGAGAGGATCTAGCTCAGAACCTTGCCCACTCAAAACTGGGGTTCCCCAGGGATCAGTCCTGGGTCCCCTCCTCTTTTCTCTGTACACCAACTCTCTTGGATCTGTCATTCAGTCGCACGGCTTTTCTTATTACAGCTACGCAGATGACACCCAACTATTTCTTTCCTTTCCTGAGTCTGAAACTCAAGTAGCGGCACGTATCTCGGCCTGTCTGACTGACATCTCTTCTTGGATGTCCGGCACACCATCTGAAACTCAACCTTGACAAGACTGAGCTTCTTTTCCTTCCAGGGAAGGGCTCTCCTACCCAAGACCTGACTATAACAATTGACAACTCTGTGGTAGTCCCCACCCAGACTGCTAAAAACCTGGGTGTGACACTTGACGACCAACTCTCCTTCACTGCTAACATTGCTGCAACCAACCGATCGTGTAGATACATGCTGCATAACATCAGAAGGATACGTCCCCTTCTAACACAGAAAGCGGTTCAGGTTCTGGTTCAGGCTCTAGTCATCTCACGTCTAGACTACTGCAACTCCCTCCTGATTGGCCTGCCGGCATGTGCCATCCGACCTCTGCAGCTCATTCAGAACGCAGCAGCTTGACTTGTCTTCAACCTCCCCAAGTTCTCTCACACTACACCACTCCTCCGCTCTCTTCACTGGCTACCAATTGCAGCCCGCATTCGCTTCAAGACACTAGTACTTACATACAGGGCCATGAACGGATCAGCCCCAGCTTACATCCAGGACATGGTCAAACCATATACCCCAACCCGCTCACTTCCCTCTGCATTAGCCAAACTGCTTGCTGCCCCCTCACAGCGAGGGAGAACTAATCACTCAACAAAATCCAGACTGTTCACTGTCCTGGCTCCCAAATGGTGGAACGAGCTCCCCATCGACATCAGGATGGCTGACAGCCTACACATCTTCCGCCGAAGGCTAAAAACCCATCTCTTCCGACTACACTCGGGATAAAAAAACAAAAAACCCCCTTGGAACCTGCACTTTCATGTCTCTTTGTACTTTGCTTTTTGCTTTGCTTTTTTTTTTAACTTTACATTACTTGTTGTCTCGAGTTTGTACATTCAAAGTTGAAAGCACTTAATTGTAAGTCGCTTTGGATAAAAGCGTCAGCTAAATGACATGTAATGTAATTTAATGTAAAAGCTGAGTGGTTAGAACACTGAGCTTTGGTCTGGGAGTCTGGAGTTCGATTCCCCTGTGAGGCGATCTTGTTTTTTTCTTTTTGGATTAGATAATTTGCATGCAATTGCGCAAGTCAGGGCCCACAAATTAGTTTTCGGTTTGGTTCGAACTAACCTTTTGAAAACCAAAAACTAACGTTCCTCAACGTTCTCTAAACGTTCTCTAAACGTTCTGTTAGTGGGGAACGCGAAATGTTTTTTGTAGGGTGGTAGGGGAAGACTTATGAATTTGCCTGCTCTGGTTGGGTTGGTTAGGTTTAGGCAAGAGAAGTGGGATTGGTTATGGTTAGGGAAAGAATGTCAGGGCGATAATATTCCAAAAAGGTGTAATACATGAGTAGTATGGATAACTGTGTGTAAATATATGCCAAGGTACTGTAAATGCACAGGGGTGCAAATAGCATACATTGATATTTGTACCAGATGGGGTATTAATAAACCACATTGCTGTGTGCACCGGCGGGTTACGAATAGCATTCATTTCTAATTGCACCAGGGTACGAATAGCATACACTGCTAATTGTACCAGGGGTGCATAGCCTCACCCATAAAATAATTTATTTTTTTCTATTTGAGATTTTAATTTAAGTATTTCCATTTAAGCTTTTACATTTCACATGTAATTATGGCATGATTTTTCCTAGTAGCGTAGTAAAATAATACTATTTTTAATTAAAATAATACTATTTTTAATTTGATCTTGCTTCGTTTTCTCTTTGGACTTTCAATTTGAATTATGAATGAATATTCCCTCCATATCATCTTCTCCAAACCTGTAAACAGTCAGCTTACCTGAGACAGGGAGAGAGAGCAGACGGCTCTCAGAGGAGAAGTTATGAGAGAAAACATAGAGGTGATAAACACAGCTGTATGTTCCTTGGTGGGAGGGCTCTGCAGCAGGAAACGGGAAGTGGGCAGAGTGATTGACAGCTGGCTGGGTGGAGTTGTGTGTTGAGTTGGAGGAGTTGAAGGTGAGCTGGAAGGAGCCTCCTGGGTACTGTGGCTGGATGGAGCAGCTGATGGTGAAGGTGGAGCCCCTGAACACCTGGAACCTCTGCTGCTGGGCCTCGGAGACCCTGTCCATGGAGGACACAGAGATGTTGGGCTGAAGCAGCAGGTCTGTAAACACAGACACACACAGACATTGTGAACTTGTCAGGCCTAGCAACGTTACGATTAAAAGTAAAACATATTTAATACACTCTAACAACTGTTTTCCATTTTGAAGACTTTCAACGTGTTTTCAAACAATAACATGACATCACTTACACAGAAGCATTTAATGAACACTCAATTGAGGAGACAATTAACCAGGCAGTACAGTTTAACCACAATGAGTTATTGTGCCATGCTGTCCCAACTCTGAAGTTTTTGTCTTCCTGAAGGTGTATTTAAACTCATTCTGGAGGCATTACGTCTAGCTGAAACTTTAAGGTAAACAAAGATATTGCAGGTGCTGTACACACAGATACTAAAGCCTAGTTCAGCCTATCTCTCTCTCTGGGAAGTATGCTAATGTGTGGCTAGCTCACCAACCTCCAAAAGGAGACAGTCCTGAGACAAAACATTCCCATATTATGTATGCCTACATAGACTCCTTGAATCTGTAGAGGAAAACAATTATACATGAAGAGGTTTGGTTGTTAGAGACTGGCCAAATCTTCTCATCCCCTGACCTGTGACCTATGAATGACCTGATGTTGTCTAAACTTTCCCTCAGTCTCATAATACCACAACATGGTGTTTCCAGAAATTGCACCACAGCCCTCAGTTCCTGAGCCTCTATTGCCCCAAGTTCCAGCCCCTGTGCTGAAGACACTGAGAAGGCCAGGTCATCCAGGCTTCAGTTAACTAGCCTGATGGCTAGCACTCCAGTTAAAAGCCAACCTGAACTCCGGACAGTCTGAGCTACAGTTAACCAGTAAGCATCCGCAACACTCAACAGTGCTTTGTGGTGATCTGTGGTGGTGATGGGGCAGTGGATATGACACATGCCTTTGGTGTGGGAGGTGTGGGTTTGATTCCCACTGCGATACATCAACCAATGTGTCCCTGAGCAAGACACTTAACCCCTAGTTGCTCCCGAGGCGTGCGACCTCTGATATATAGCAATTGTCAGTCGCTTTGGATAAAAGCGTCAGCTAAATGACATGTAATGTAATATAACGATCTGCCTGGCCATCTTCCCTGGGAACCATGTAGGCCGTGAAAGGGGAATTGGTTGACATGGCTACCGACGACTCATCCTGGTGGCTCCACTGACCTGCTTCATTGAGTCTTCGCTGCCCTGCAAATTGTCCACATCGCCACACAATTCCCAGTCCAATCTGCGGCCCTGCTGGCACCAGCACCTCGTTCTCAGTCAGAGGTCCGGCCGACACAAGTTACTGTTGAGCTGCAACAATACTAAATTTCAGAGCCCTAGCAGTCTTTAGTTTCTTTACCCCTGGTTCCACCGGCAGGTATTCCTGACCACATTGTTTGCTTTCCACACAGACAGTTTACTCTTTCTTATTTTTCTGAGATCTGTAACCCATATTAGAAACCTGTTTAGAAAATGATCTCTAAAAGGGATAGGGGCTGGACTCTCGACTTTGAAGGAGTTTCCCAGGGTGAAGGTCACCACGTGGGAGTGGAGATACTAATATTCCCTTGGCTGAGCTGCGCTGCTCAAAGTTGGGGCCAGTAGGTCATTGGTGCCTGTTATGGTAGCATCCAAAGAGCCTACTGGTGATAGCCAGTGGCTCAGAAAGCTGTTAAGCTGAAGGTGTCCTTTCAGGCTGGTTGCTGGTTGGCCCAGGGGACTCCTGAAGCAGCAGACATCTTTCATATCTACAGATGCAGCTGATTTACTGAGGCAGCAGCTCATCAGACTCCGTTATGGCTCAGTATATTACTGTCATAGATGATGTCACTGATGGGCTTACCTGAGCAGGTGAGATCAAGGATGTAGGCAGAGTAACGTGATTCTGCACAGTCCCTTAGAGCAGATCCAGGCTCAAAACAGTAAGAGTAGATCCACCACACATTTCTGTCTGAGGACTCTTTTCTCCCTCCTACATAAACAGCAGAGCCACAGTCAAACTCTCTGCAGGCAGCAGCTGCTATCTTCAGGGGCCAGTCAGAGTAATAGCCACCCACTGGTCTCCATTCTTTGTTATGTTTCACCTCCAGTGTTCCTGCACAGCGACTGTCTCCTCCCACCAACCTGACAGGCTCTGAACAGAAACCAGCATAAAAGAAGAAAGTGAGTTTCATTAGAACATAAATTAACCAAATCAAAGCTGCAGCTCCTCTTCTACCTGAGCAGGTGAGTCCAACAGCTTTTGGAACTCTTTGGTCCTCATTGGAGGCTCCACTTCTCCATAGAGTGCCCCCTGGAGGACTGAAGGAGCCCCACAGCCAAGCTCCCTACAGACCACCTCTGCATCCTGCTGGTCAAAGTCATCTTCACACACTGAGGACCAGTGCTGGCTAGACTGGTTAGTCTTCACCTCCAGTCTGCCTGAGCACATACTGGTCCCTTTTACCAGCCTGACAGAGTCTGGAGAGATATTAGAAGATACAATAGAGAGCGAAAGAGAAAAGACACCAGACACTAAATAAAAAGATGTCAGGAAGCAACAATTCAGTGATTCAAACTGGACTTGGCACATTTCCAACAGAAGTAGATCATTAACAGCAGAACACCACTTTATAACACTACAAACTACAGCAATTTTACCAACATATTTACATTTAATACACTTAAAGCTGGCCACACATGATCCACGCTAAAACTGGAAGGTAGGACACAGAGCAGAGAGGCAAAGTGCAGCACAGGTATACGTCATCATTGCTTCAGGAATTCCTTGTGCCTCAAAAGGTCAGTGGCAACAAGGTCAAAGTTCAAATACTTTGACATTTGAGAGTAGGGTCTGGTGGCACTTCCGAGTGGTGTGAGACGCCGAGGGTAGCTCTTCCTCAGAGTTTCTACACTGCTCTACTAATAGGAAAACAAAGGCACAGAAAGCGCAGAGTGGTTTTACCACAAATCATGTGTAGGTGGCTTAACTATTGTTTTTTTTATTTTATCTTGGTGCATTCAGCAGCTGATTTACTGAGGCAGCAGCTCATCAGAGTCCTTTGTGGCTGCTGGAGACAGTCTGCTGCCATTCTAGCTGCTGCATGTGTGTCAACCTGGGTACATCAATGTCATACATGATGTCATAGATGATGTCACTGATGGTCTTACCTGAGCAGTTGAGATTCAGGATGGAGGAAGAGGAACCTGATGCTGCACACTCCCTCAGAGCAGATCCAGACAGAACACAGTCAGACCTGATCCTCCACACAGATCTGACTGAGGACTTTTTTCTTTGTCCTACAGAAACAGCAGAGCCACAGTCCAACTCTCTGCAGGCAGCAGCTGCTGTCATCAGGGTCCAGGGATGAACAAACACTGGTCTCCATTCTACCTGTTTAAGCTCCAGTGTTCCTGCACAGTGACTGTCTCCTCCCACCAACCTGAAAGGCTCTAAACAGAAATTAGTCATCAGCAAATAAATAAAGTGAGTTTTAATAGAACATAAATTAACCAAATTAAATCTGTTGCTCCTCTCCTACCTGAGCAGGTCAGCCTTACAGCTCTTCCAGGTGAGCAGGTGTTTCTATCTGAGCCTGAGCTTCTACAGTCCAGGAGAGCAGACTCATGGCCTCCACACTGGAACTCTTTGGTCCTCATTGGAGGATCCACTTCTACATAGAGCACCCCCTGGAGGACTGAAGGAGCCCCACAGCCAAGCTCCCTACAGACCACCTCTGCATCCTGCTGGTCAAAGTCATCTTCACACACTGAGGACCAGCGCTGGGTAGACTGGTTAGTGTTCACCTCCAGCCTACCTGAGCACAGACTGGTCCCATTCACCAGCCTGACAGAGTCTGGAGAGATATTAGAAGATACAATAGAGAGAGAAAAGACACCAGACACTAAATAAAAAGATGTCATGAAACAACAATTCAGTGATTCAAACTGGACTCAACACAGTTCCAACAGAAGTTGATCATGAACAGCAGAACACATCTTTATAACACCAAAGACTGCAACAATGTTACATCACATTTAATACGCTATTGTTTTCCATTTTTGAACACTTGTGTTTTCAAACAATAAGATAACATCATCATCTGCATATTTCTTGATTTTGTTCCTTCTGAGACCTTATGAAAAATCGAAGAAGAGGAAAATAAACCCAGCCCAGGGGCCCCTGTTTGGAGCCAGGCCCAAATGGAGGGCTTGTCAGCGAGCACATGGTAGTCAGGTTTGCCACGGAGCCTGAAGTTGCTGCAGGGCCCACCACCTGTGGGAGGAACTGCTGGGGAACTTGTGCAGAGGTGGAGTGCTACCAGTTAGATCTGGCGGAGCTTACCTCGACGTCTCACAGTCAGTTCTGAAACCGTACGCAGACTCCGGAGGCAGTTGCAGGTTACTGATAGGATTGAAGGGCTGCAGCCTTTGCCATGAAAGAGGCAAAGCAGCGTGTGTGGGAGAAGTTCGGATAAAACATGGAGGACTTTTGGTCGGCACCAAGGTGCTTCTGGAAAACCATCTGCCACCTCAGGAGGGTGAAACGGAGAACCATCCAAGCGTGTGCAGGAAGGATGGGATGCTGTTGACCTCAACTGAGGAGGTAATTGGGAGGTGGAAGGAGCACTTTGAGGAACTCCTGAGTCCAGCTAACACACCCTTTATGGTAGAGACAGAGCTAGTGACTTATGGAGGAAGTCACTGAGGTAGTGAAATAACTCCAAAGCCCTGGGGATTGATAAGATCCGTCCAGAAATGCTGAAAGCTCTGGGTGTGGAGGGACTGTCTTGGATGACATGCCTCTTAAACATTGCGTGGAAGTCTGGGACAGTGCCTAAGGAGTGGCGGTCTGTTAAGGAAAGCCGTGAACGTGCATCTATCCGAAATGACTTCAGCCTGGCTCAACCTACTTGCTTCTCCTCAGCCTGGCTTGGCCTTCGTGAAACACACCAAGCCAGGCTGCACAGATTAGACTAGGTCGAGCCTCACTTTATCTGTTAACCTGGATTTATAAATTCTGCTTTTGTGAAACAGCCCCCTGGTCATGGAACAATGGACCAGCTCTTCACTCATGCAAGGATCCTAGAGGGGGCCTGGGAGTATGCCCATCCAGTCTGCATGTGTTTTGTGGGTCTGTAAAAGGCAAATGAACATGTCCTCCGGGAGATACTGTGAGAGGTACTGCAGGCATATGGGATGAGGGGGTTCCTTCTCAGGGCCAACTAATCCCTGTATGTCCAAAGCAAGAGCTATGTCCAGGTTCTCGGTAGTGAGTCAGACTTGTTCCAAGTTTGCCTCCGCTAGGGCTGCATTTTTTTCACCAATCCTGTTTGTAATATTTATGGACAGGATATAGATGCATAGTCGTGGTGGGAGGAGTTGCGATTCGGTGGTCTGGGGATCTCATCACTGCTTTTTGAAAATGATGTGGTGATCGGTTCGCAGCCGACTGTGAAGCCGCTGGGATGAGGATCAGCACCTCTAAATCTGAGGCCATGGTTCTCAGTAGGAAAACTGGTTGAGTGCCTAATCCTGGTAGGGAATAAGTCCTTACCCCAAGTGAAGGAGTTCAAGTACCTTGGGTTCTTGTTCGCGAGTGAGGGGACAAAGGAGCAGTAGATTGGCTGGAGAATAGGAGCAGCGGGCACATTATTGCAGTCACTTTACCACACCGTTGTTACAAAACTAAACAAATTTTGGTTCCTACCCTCACCTATGGTCATGGGTGAGGCTGGGTCATCACCAAAAGAATGAGATCCTGGTTACAGAGTGGACAAAATGGGGTTCCTCAGGAGAGTGGCTGGCGTCTCCCTTAGAGATAGGGTGAGAAGGTCTCCTTTGCATTGAAAACAACCAGTTGAGGTGGTTTGGGCATCTGGTAAGAATGCCCCCTGGGCGCCTCCCTAGTGAGGTGCTCCAGGCACATCCAGCTGGGAGAAGGCCCAGGACTAGGAGGAAAGATTATGTTAGGCTGGTTGGTTGTCGGCCCAGGGGATTCCTGAAGCAGCACACATATATGTTTAATATATACAAATGGTGTATGTTTCATATCTACAGATATATATCTTGGTGCATTACTGAGGCAGCAGCTCATCAGACTCCATGGCTGCTGGAGACAGTCTGTTGCCATTCTAGCTGCTGCATGTGTGTGCCACCTGGGTACATTACTGTCATACATGATGTTGCTGATGGTCTTACCTGAGCAGGTGAGATTCAGGATGGAGCGAGAGGAATCTGATGTTGCACACTCCCTCAGCGCAGATCCAGACAGAACACAGTCAGACCAAATGATCCACACAGATCTGACTGAGGACTCTTTTCTCCCTCCTACAGAAACAGCAGAGCCACAGTCCAACACTCTGCAGGCAGCAGCTGCTTCCTTCAGGGGCCAGTCAAAGTGACCCACTGGTCTCCATTCTCCCTGATATTTCAGCTCCAGTGTTCCTGTACAGTGACTGGTTCCTCCCACCAACCTGACAGCATCAGGCTCTGAACAGAAACCAGAGATTCATCAGCAAAAGAACAAAGTGAGTTTCATTAGAACAGAAATTAACCAAATCAAGGCTGCTGCTCCTCTTCTACCTGAGCAGGTGAGTCCAACAGCTTTTCCAGGTGAGCAGGTGTTTCTATCTGAGCCTGAGCTACTACAATCCAGGAGAGCAGACTCATGGCCTCCACACTGGAACTCTTTGGTCCTCATTGGAGGCTCCACTTCTCCATAGAGTGCCCCCTGGAGGACTGAAGGAGCCCCACAGCCAAGCTCCCTACAGACCACCTCTGCATCCTGCTGGTCAAAGTCATCTCCACACACTGAGGACCAGCGCTGGGTAGACTGGTTAGTCTTCACCTCCAGTCTGCCTGAGCACAAACTGGTCCCATTCACCAGTCTGACAGAGTCTGGAGAGTTGATAGAAGATACAATAGAGAGAGAGAAAAGACACCAGATACTAAGAATGTGTCCTTTCAGGCTGGTTGCCCCAGGGGACTCCCGAAGAAGCAGACATGTTTCATATCTACAGATATATATCTTGGTGTATATTTCATACATACAGATATATATCTTTGTGTATGTTTCATATCTACAGATATATATATCTTGGTGAATATTTTATATATACAGATATATATCTTTTTGTATGTTTCATATCTACAGATATATATCTTGGTGTATATTTCATATTTACAGATATATATATTGATGCATTCAGCAGCTGATTTACTTAGGCAGCAGCTCATCAGACTCCGTCATGGCTGCTGGAGACAGTCTGCTGCCATTCTAGCTGCTGCATGTGTGTGTGTGTGTGTCAAACTAGGTACATTACTGTCATAGATGATGTCACTGATGGGCTTACCTGAGCAGCTGAGATAGAGGATGGAGGAAGAGGAACCTGATGTTGCACACTCCCTCATAGCAGATCCAGACTCAACACAGTCAGACCTGATCCAGATCTGTCTGAGGAGTCTTCTCTCTCTTCTACAGAAACAACAGAGCCACAGTCCAACTCTCTGCAGGTAGGAGCTGCTGTCTTTAGGGTCCAGGGATAGACAAACACTGGTCTCCATTCTCCCTGATGTTTCAGCTCCAGTGTTCCTGCACAGCGGCTGGCTCCTTCCACCAACCTGACAGGCTCTGAACAGAAAAAGGAGATACATCCGGAAAGAAGTTAATTTAATTAGGAAAAGATGAAACAGTAAATGCTGATTCTGCTTTAATGATTTTTTATTTCTCTTTTCTGTCTTTGTACCTGTTGAGGTGTGTTCTTCAGCCTGGAGTCCTGAGGAGAAAATCAGAAGGTACTGTAAACATCATTATAAAGGAGCATGATTGGATCACAACTGTGGACAGAAAAAACTCTGTCAGGTTGTTTTGTAAAGAATCTTCTAGAAGAAACACCTTAAAGGGATACTTCACCAAAACTCCCAATGCGAGTTCAGAGACTACTGTGTTTTTGTTGTTGTGGAAACATGACTGAAAAACAGTGTACCGGACTACCCAGCTACCAGGCCTGCTGCTCTGTCGCCGGATAAGACTAGTGGAGGTGGGCTGTATTAACACGGACTGGAGCAGAAATGGGTTGCTTGGAACCAACTAACTGCTAACTTCTGGTGGAGTTTGTGACTATTGTTGTTTATATGGTATCGATGATGTGTTGCCGTGTAGAGAGGAATCTGCCGACACTGTTTCTTGATTATAAAGGTTTATTTACATAAAGGAATTCAGCATCAATTTACAAGCTCTGAAGAGCCCGGAGAGTGACCAGTTTCCCAGATTCTCAAAAGTCACTCTGAGGTTCTGCTGTTAACACATGGTATATCTATTCTTCATAACTTAGGGTGGGTTCGATAACTGACCAATGGCTTCATGCCAACTGGCTCTATCTCAACATCCTGGGGGCCCATTGATAATGCATGCCAGATGTGTCCTGTGGCCCTTTTCCTATAGAAGTATCCCCCAAAAGTAGAGTAAAGTTCATCACTCCTAGCTACATATAGATAGTTCAGATATGGCCTAAATACAAATTATAGAATGATCAGATAAAATAGGATGACAATACACCTCATATTTCCCCCCTTCGAGACTAATTAAGTCTCGAAACAAAAAGAGTAAGATTGGTACAAAATAACACTTTCCATTACATCATGTTTCTTGTAGTATAACCTTAGCAATCACACAAGTTTTCATAGAGTGTGAACAATGTCAGGAAACGTAAACAAACATTGTATGGAGTGTAAGAGCGAAAAACCTGTCTGGCAGCTTCTTTCCAAATATCCATCAATCAATCTAGACAGGAAAATTCTCTCACGGTCCCTCTGCCCCAGGCGACCACCTTCAGTACTCCAGATCAATTAGAAATCTTTTTATCAATTCATGTAATATCTTGGTGTACTCAAATACATATGGCAGCCTCAGAAATCAAAATAAAATCAAAACAATGTCCAAATTCAGACTGATCAAATCATCGGATCTGTAAAAGGACCTCGCCTTACCTAGACCCCGCTGTCCCTAAGCGTCAAGAAAAACATAAAAACATCTGAGGTCTCCATGTGTATCCCACAACAAAACATTCTTCAAACAATTTAATACAAAACAAATATAACACAAAGTATATATCCATTACAGCTCCTTTGCAGTGTCAAGCTTTCAGTGTACTGTCGTTGGAATCTGAACTTTCATCACTGTATCCTTGTTCAGAATTCTCCAGTCCATTTTATTGTCCATATTCAAGTATCTACCCCATATGCTTCTGGAAGAAAAGAAAACACAAACCAGTATCCTTGCAAAACAACATAGTAAAAGAAAACATCAAATAAAATATCAAAATTACTATGAACTAATCAAAAATAATATGAATGAATCACATATGAATCACGTGAATCACATTCCATTTCCCCCCTTTGATAAATAAAAAACACTAAATATTCAAAGAAATGTTAAAATGATGGCAGAATCAGATAAAAATGGAAAACTTTCCATCAATAATGTTAGATTTTATCCTCAAATGAATCTGCCGACACTGTTTCTTGATTATAAAGGTTTATTTACAACAAGGAATTCAGCATCAATTTACAAGCTCTGAAGAGCCCGGAGAGCGACCAGTTTCCCAGATTCTCAAAAGTCACTCTGAGGTTCTGCTGTTAACACATGGTATATCTATTCTTCATAACTTAGGGTGGGTTCGATAACTGACCAATGGCTTCATGCCAACTGGCTCTATCTCAACATCCTGGGGGCCCATTGATAATGCATGCCAGATGTGTCCTGTGGCCCTTTTCCTATAGAAGTATCCCCCAAAAGTAGAGTAAAGTTCATCACTCCTAGCTACATATAGATAGTTCAGATATGGCCTAAATACAAATTATAGAATGATCAGATAAAATAGGATGACAATACACCTCACTATTAAATGCCGACCATTCTACATTCCACGCAAATTTACGGCTGTTCTTATACTCTGTGTTTACAGCCCACCAAGCTAATGCTAGTATGCGTTAGCTGAACTTTACGGAGCCTATGATGTTGTGCACTAAATGTAGTTTCGTTTGTCGTTTTTATATAATGTCGTTTTTATATATTTAAAATGTGTAACACCACTTGAGCCACGGTGAAACGTTGTTTTGTGTACATGGTTGAAATGACAATAAAACACACTTGAGCTGAGTTGACCGTCTCACTGTCTGTCCGTCTGTAAACAGCAGGCATGGCTTGGGAGTGGACTCTAAAGCAGCAAAGCAAGTGCATTCTGGGATTTGGTGTCTTTCATCCACATTAGCTAAAAACACATTTTCTGGCTTTTTTCGGCCTAGTAGCCACCAATTTCTAAAGAAATTTCACATTTCTACTACATAAGTCAGCCAATTTAAAGATATATTCATCTTTCCAACGGTGAAATATCCCTTTAATGAACTCACTCTGGAGCATTTTACCAGTTTACTAAAGATGTGATGAACATGTGTATACACAGAACACAAGTCTGAAAACATAAAGGAAGGCCCTCAGAAATGACAGATCAGACTATTACTCATCGCTAATAGAAGAAAATAAGAACAACCCAAGGTTTCTTTTCAGCACTGTAGCCAGGCTGACAGAGAGTCACAGCTCTATTGAGCCATCTATTCCTATAGCTCTGAGTAGTGACAACTTCATGAGCTTCTTTAATGATAAAATTATGACAATTAGAGATAAAATTCCTCACCTCTTGCTTATATTTAGGGTGTGAGAAGTTGCAGCGTTCGCCTAGACCGGCGGGGGAGGGTGTGTAGCCACAGTCACGGCGCGCTCCCTCCCTATCTCTGCTTCTCTGCAGCTCTTAGCTATGCTGTTATAGTTTTGGACTGCTGGGGAACTTCCTTTGACACACTGAACTCCTCTCTCCCCTCTCTTTCCATCTGTGTGCAAATGCTTGTTACTAACCTAGCTCTGAGGAGCTTGTTCACCGGAGTCCTTATGTTTTCTCGCACAGCCGATTTCCCTGGATTAGGGTGGCACCTAAATCATGGTTGCAGCTGTCGGCGTGGTCCTGTTAGGTGCCCTGCTATGCCCTGCTACATCATGCTATGCCCTTCTACACCCTGCTACCTCCTGCAGTGTCCTGCTAGGTGCACTGCTATGCCCTGCTACATCATGCTATGCCCTGCTATGCCCTCCAGTGTCCTGCTAGGTGCCCTGCTATGCCCTGCTACCTCCTGCAGTGCCCTGCTACGCCATGAACTACTACAACAACTACTATTTCTAGTCATAGTTCCATTATCTTTATTGTGACTTTATTTCATGGCTTGGTTGAATTCTAAGGCATTCTGCGATCTGTTATTTCTTGATAACAGACCGTTGCTAAGTATAACACACCGTTGCCATGCATTACAGAGCATTGCCATGGATGCAGTTCTGTTCACTGTGGAGGACAGCTATCAATCCGCTGAAAGAAGTCCGGATAATTTATCAGCTGTGGCAAAAAGTGGGGAAACGTGGATCAACTTCTGTCCTCCAATTCAAGCAATGACAGCAGATCTGGTGAGCACCTATCACTACATCTTTATAAATGGTCTATGATATCTACATCTTTATATATGGTCTATGATCGATATGCAGTAACTTCAGCCATATGGACAACAACGCTAATTAGTTAGCTTACATTGTGTGTTTAATGTTGCAGGTGTGTCAACTGCAGCGGCTGTGCAAAAAGGAAACAACATGAATGCGGATACACACCTCAACATGAATATTCCCAAAGAAGTCCCATTCACCATGTCTCACTTCACCGTCAACAAAAATGTTCAGTTTAATGTGAATTAGAGCAGCCGATAGCCCGCTAGCTCACTACAATGCCTCAGCTAATGTAGTGTCAACCTGCAGTGATT
The DNA here is from genome assembly GCF_010015445.1 of Perca fluviatilis. Lineage (NCBI taxonomy): Eukaryota > Metazoa > Chordata > Actinopteri > Perciformes > Percidae > Perca > Perca fluviatilis. Next base: position 35,785,150 of record NC_053131.1, read on the forward strand.
AAAATAGCAGCTGGTCATTTGTCCACCTATAGCTAGCGATAGCATGGCAGCAATCCATCGCAGCCTGACTCATAAAATATACGGCTACCACCACAGCCCATAAAGGGAATAAAATCTGTGCTTGGTCTGGACCGAGGGCTTTTGCCAGAAATGTATTCGCTGCAGGAGGGCGAGATACTGTGGTGTTGAGTGACAGAAGGAGGACTGCATTAAACAGAGTTTACGTTGCTATGGACGCAGGATTCCAACTGTAAAGATGGAATGGACTATTTTCTTTAGCGGAAGCAATACAATTGTAGTGTAATAAGGGGGATAATGTAGAGCGAAGCGGTTGTTCTAGTGAATACAACCCCTTCAGACTGATTCAAGACCCCTCTGCCTGATCACCCTGTCAGGTTGTATTCCCTATAACAAACACCTTGCTCTACATTATCCCTTACATAACTGCCACTGTTCATCACACCCCCAACCGGCACCGGCAGACAACCACCCACCAAGAGCCTGAGTCTGTCCAAAGTTTCTCACTAAAAGGAAGTTTTTCCTCACCACTGTAGCACTAAATGCTTGCTCTTGTGGGAATTACTGGAATTGTTGGGTATTTGTAAATTATAGCGTGTGGTCTAGACCTACTCTATCTGTAAAGTGTCTTGAGATAACTCTTGTTATGATTTGATACTATAAATAAAATGTAATTGAAATGAATTGAAAGCATGGGAGAAATTTAAAGAAAACATATACTGTAATTGCCTTTAAATAACTGGTACCTATTGTGTAATTATTGCATGCTTGAAGTTTATCTAGCTGATTGGTTTCTTCTGGCCTATTCAATAGGTATAATTGGGTATTATCTGCATAACTGTGAAACTTTATCAAGTGTTTCCTAACAATATTGCCTAGAGGAAGCATACTTAAAATAGAATATAGAAAAATAGAAATGGTCCAAGCATAGAGCCTTGTGGAACACCATGGCTAGCTTTACAATGCATGGAGGATTTATTGTATTATTGTTTATTGTCCATTTTCTCTTTTTGTCTTATTTCTGTCTGTGTATCTGAGAGCAGTTTGTCCCCTGATTTAAAGATCAACACAAATATTTGAATAACACATCATATTTAAAGCAGAGTCCTACCTGAGCTGCACAGCATCAGCAGCACCAACAGGTGATATATGTCCAGGTGGAGCATCTCTCTGATCACCCCGTTTGCTGTCCTCAGTGTATATCTGCAAACAGGAAGAGGAGGAGCTTTACTGGAACAGTATCAGAATCGGCTTCAATGGCCAAGTAAGTGTGGGTATATCACGATATATTTTCCCAATTTGAAAGAAAAGAAAGAAGAAAACAAGTGCAGGTGTAAAGGTGTAAGTGTCTTTCGCTATACAATAAGAAATAGCATTATATATATATATATTTTTGCTCTTTTTTGAATGTTTTTCATATGGAACTATGGCTGCAAAAGACAAAACGGTTGATTGTTAACAGCAGATAAACTAATGTTATACTACTTTTAACTGGATAGCTCACCGGGTAGAGCGTGCGCCCCATGTACAAAGGCTTAGTCCTTGTCGCAGCGGCCAGAGGTTCAACTCCAACCTGCGGCCCTTTGCTGCATGTCAATCCCCCTCTCTCTCCCCTTTCACATCTTCAGGTGTCCTTTATAATAAAGGCCTAAAATGCCCAAAAAATTATCTTAATAAAACGGGTTCGATTTTTTTCTGCATCCTTAGCAAACATTTTGATGTGTTTTGACAAGGAAAAGGTATGAGCCGATCCAGAAATGCGCCACAGAAAGATGCTTGCACAGTGCAAGGTATCATTTCATAACTCACCTATTGTCAACAGGTTGGATGGTAATATCCAGTAGGATGATGATGAGGAGAATGGATGAGGGGAATATCAGAACACAGACAAAAAGAAGCGCAACAGTGTAGTGATGAAGACAGAGAGGGCAGTGCAACTCCTTCAGGTAGCCGGGGTGCCAAACGCTAGAAAATGCAGGCAGAGAGGACAGCCAGCGAAATCACGCTACAGCCAGCGAAATCACGCTACTGCCAGCGGAGAGAAGTGAGGGATGAAGTGAGGGAGAAGGAGAGAGAGGCAGAGCGACAGCAGTGTCACATTTTGTATTGTTTTTGCAAAACCTTTTGCAACAGATTAATTAATATGCATCAGACTCAGTGTGCAAGGTTTCTGTGCATAAAGAATTTTTAGGAAGACAAATACGGAAAAACACATGAAAATTGAATGAGGAAGCTTCTTGTCTGATGAGCCTTACCACTTTAATTTTCAAAAATACACAAATCTGAAATTCATTTTCTTACCGTCTGATTCGTTCTTCTTCACTTTTAGTTTTTCCTCTGATGTTTCTCAAACTTCTTCAAATGCGTATTTTCTCCTTCAGGTACCACAGTTGCTCTCTTACTTCTGTTTTGTGTTTTCCTTGTTTCTCCTTTTCTCCTCTCTCAGTTTGTCTCTTGGTTTGTCCTCCACTGTATCTCTTCAGACAGACTGACTGCCCCACTCCGCCCTTCTTTCCTTCCAAAACAGGAAGCGTGTTGTGTCTTGATATGGCGGGAAGGCTTTCTCAATCAATCATATCAATGTAACGCGCCACTCAGTTCTGCAGGGGACTGTGACTGATTTATTTGATATCTCCTCGTGTAAATTGGAAGTTGTTCTGTTGTTGTCCTTGGAGGAGCAAGGACCTAGCCTCGTCAGACCGTCCTGATCTCACAAGCTCCAGTTTTCCACTTGCAGATCAGTCTGGCATCTTGAGATAGAGAAAATTTGGAGCCGTTCGCCAAACGACCGACCAATCAGCGTTAGTTTTGAGGCGGGTTTAGGTGTGATGCAACGAGAAGCAGTCTAAACAACATGGCATTTTCCACGGATGAGATGAGCGTAGCTATCGCACAAGTTTTATCTGAATTAGAAAGTATTCCTTCATTGAAAGAAGAGCAAAAAACGTCACTGGAGGCTTTTCTCGGAGGAAAAGATGTTTTTGCTCTTCTCCCGACTGGTTTCGGCAAGAGTTTGATCTGATTGATTTGGCCCGTCTATCACCAACATAGGTGGTGATAGACAGATGATTTATCCAATCAGCTAACCAGGATTTTCGCCCCTTCCCAAAAGTTCTCCAACGGAAAGTTCCCAGATGGATATGCCGAGCAAATGTGAAGCAATCCATCTGGCGGAGTCAGGTTAGCGAGGACCCAGGATGGAGGATGAAGGATGGAGAATAAAGGATGGAGAAGGACTGGTCTTTCTCTGAAACTGGTCTCACTTATGTTTTGGCATTTAGGCCTTTATTGACAGCTTAGACATGGATGGGGAGAGAGAGGGGAATGACATGGAGGAAACCACGGCCTCTGTGTCGAGGATTGAGACTCTACATATGGATGCGCTCTACCACTAGACCACTCAGGCACCCAACCTGGTTTCACTTTAATCCTGGTCGCAGTCTGAACTTGTGTAGAAAAATGTATTAATCAAGATTAATTGCATGATTGTACATAGTTACTTCTCAATAATTGTCACATACACCGAACGATCCCAGGAAATGAATCTGGTCTCAGTCTGAACCTGGTCTCAATCTGAACCTGGTCTCAGTCTGAACCTGGTTTCAGTCTGAACTCATGTAGAAATTATGGCTGTCAGTTGACATTAACATTTCTAATCGAGATTAATCCCATGGTTGTCCAAGTTAACTCTCAATGAATGTACCATACACCGTAAAACCTCATGATATGAACCTGGTCTACTAAAATGATAAAGATACAAACTGCAGGGCGCCTGGGTGGCTCACCTGGTGTAGCGTGCGCCCATATGTAGGGGTTTAATCGTCAGCCGGCGGCCGCAGGTTCGGCTCCAACCTGCAGCCCGTTGCTGGTGTCGTTCCCCCTCTCTCTCCCCTTTTAAGTTTACGCTCTCCTATAAGTAAAGGCATAAAAAATTGCCCCCAGAAGATACAAACTGCATTTGACTCTCGCTGGGTCTTTTTAATTTTGGATGTTTTTACCTGATTATCCAACAAAACAGATTTGTCCTCATAATCTGCAACTTCATGTGGCATCCTGAGTTTCCTTCAGAATTACTGCAGAGAAACTCTCCTGTTAACAAACAATCTACACGACTGTTGAAAAGTTAAGAATAAGCTGCTATGTTGATGATGTTCTTGTCTACTGTAATAACTATTTAAACAGATAAAAACAGAATAATTCAGACACCAGGGGCCTTATTTATAAAACTGTGCATAGATTCTATTCTGAAAGATTTTGTGCGCAAAAAAGAAAAATTCTGATTTATAACACCTTGCGGCGCACACTGGTACGCACTCTTCTCGTTATAAATACGGACGTGCGTTACCTTATGCGGTCCTGCACGAGCCTCACGCTCCTCCCAAGGTCGTCCCATATTTGTCCTAATAAGGTCCATGTTAATCAATAAATGAATATTCCAGCCTTGAAAGGAGCCCTTGATCACCAATCACAAAACGGAAAAATGGGGAAAAAACACGATTCAGTGATTGTGAGATCGATGTGCTCCTAACAGAGGTAGAACATTGAAACAAAATCCTCTTTGGAAGCCGTAACCCTTGTGTAGTGTTCATATTGTTGTTACGCAGCCTTAATACTTAACAGATTTAGCTCAATTACCAATGATATATACATCAATTATGGTTCATATTTGCCATTTACCCCTGTGAGATCACATTTATGATCATATGACCATTTTCGTTTTTGTGAGAAAGGAAATTCAATTATTAAAAAGGTAAAAAATAGAAACAAGATTTTGGATCATTATTGGTGCAAAACAGGTGAAAGTGCTTGAAATGTGACAATTTTGTAATATGTATGGTAACTGTGTGGGAATAGCAGGTGCAGAAAGACAACATTCAGACACAGACACCTACAATCAGACACGACCACATAAAGACGCACAGACACACAGACACACACACACACACACACAGATACACATCAAACAAACAACGCATTTCCCGGGGAGAGGCAGGGGAGAGCAGCGGAGGAAAAGCGCTCTCCCGCTGCACGGTGTGGGAGGATCCCCTGCCTCCCCCGTTGCTGGCAGCCCCTCGCCGGGCGCCGCGACAGGCTCTGGGTCGGTTTAGCAAGAACGGGATTGTTGGGTTCAGGAAAACAAAAACTGGGTTAGGTTTGGAAAATGGGCATACCATCGGAGTTCACTAAAACGCAGTCTACAAAACCTTGGGAGCATTACGCACGATCACACGTGTGGTCAAATGTTTGCGGAAAACTGGGAACATTTTTACGCATGGGAATTCTTTATAAATCCCGACTATTGCGAGGAATGTTGCGATGACAAATTTCACCCTGCTTCACGCAACTTTTTCTTGCGTAACAGGTTTTATAAATGAAGCCCCAGATGTTTTCTTTACATTTGAAATACTTAATGAAATGATTACATTTAGTGGATATCCCCACAGTGTTGCACGATGGGAGAATACAAATCAAAATGAGCTCATTCAGAGTTTCACAGTTTATTAAAGAGGTTTTATTTCCTCTAAACAGGTAAAAGAGAAACATTTAATACAGATCTTTATCATTTCATCTCTCTGAGTGTTGAACCTCCAGCAAACATCTGAAAGTACTTAAAGTTAAAGTAGTACTAGTACAACATTTTTCGTTTTTTATATAAAAATATTGTAATATTGCATTTAACTGGCTGTAAGCAGATGTCCTCTCCATGTAGAATAAACCTCAAATTATTAATTATGTTTTCATCTTTATGATCTCTGAAGGCTCCTGCTACAATTCATGTGTTCATATTTATTCACATTGTTTTGCTTAGTTATGAAAGTATTTCTATTAAAATCCTTTAAGTGCAAAAGTAATACATTTCTTAATTACAGAAATACAATAAAACTTTGTTACAAATTAAGTAAATGCTTGAATTGCTGAAGTACACAAATAAGCTAAATTCTTATGAAATAAGCACAAAATTGTTGTAAAAACCACCTCTGATTTTTAACATGTCCTTTCCTGAAAACGGCCACATAGGTTGTTTGTTCAAGCATCATTTTGACCTATGTTTATAGTGATGGCGCTCTCTAGTGCGCGTAGGTGTTATTCAATTGTTCAAATGTCACCATATTTCATTTGTACATTGAGTATTATAATACTGAATTGAGAGTATATGTGTCAATGTTTATTTTAATTTAATATTTAACATTAATTGTCCAACATCGTTCCCAATCGACCTGGGTCGGTGTGTCTTTGGTCGGTTTGTATTGTGCCAGCTGCTTGGATTTCGGTTTTTCTGCTTTAAAGTCTAATTTCTAAAATAAACTTTATATTTCTGAGGTGTTTTTACGCCTTTAGTAGGAACCAGCAGGCTTAGAGCTGAGTTTTAAAACGTTCTGGATGTGAGATGAGGAGGTGCTACTCTGCTCTCTGCGCTCCATCCTTGTCAGTCAGCCATCCTTCAGCTTCAGGAACACCCAGGTTATTTTCATACAGCTCAATGTTCTGTCTGTCTGGCTTCTGCCTCCTGCTGGTCTGGAGAGACATGACAGCACACAGATGTGACTCCCTGCATTGCTCCTCTCTTTGGTTCAACAAACAGACTTAGGCTGCTTCATTTCAGTCAGTGGTCTAAACAACAGGCTTGTGTCCATACCTTACAGTAGAAGTAAAGGGCAGTGATCACCAACAGCAGAGTCAGAGAGAACACAACCACTCCAATGATAAAAGGCCTTCGAGTAGATGGATCTGATGGATCTGATGGATCTGATGATGGATCTGATGGATCTGATGATGGATGTGATGGATGTGATGGATTTGATGATGGATGTGATGGATGTGATGGATTTGATGATGGATGTGATGGATGTGATGGATGTGATGGATGTGATGGATTTGATGATGGATGTGATGGATGTGATGGATTTGATGGATCTGATGATGGCTCCGATGGATCCAATGGATCTGATGGAACACATGGACAGTCATCACATCACACAACATCAGGAGTCCAACATCTCCTGTTAAACACAAACTGACCTGAATCACTTCAACATGAACACATTTTTTGTGGGATTTGTGGGATTTATCTTCATCTGAATTGAGGCTCTGAGGTCAGATACTATAATAGATTATGAAGTCCTCAGAATAATCTGTAGGAATAAAACTGATTTGACTTTGGGGTGTTGGTCCTCCTGCACTTTGGGGGTGAACCATATCTCTGGTAACCAAATATGCTCTGACTTTCAGTTTGCTGTTGCCATTCACATACTTTGTATAAGTTTAGTTACTATATGACATGTGCAACACGATGACAGTTTATTGTTTGCTGTAGCCATTTAGATACAGAGATAGATAGTCAATATTGTCTACTGGGGACATTTGTTTTCACAGTCTGTACATACAGTCTTATACACTTTGTATAAATTTGGTATGTCATGTGTAACACAATGACATCACAAGTGCTTAGGGACTACAAATTACAATACTGGAAAAACATACAACAAAAATATTTATTAATTTAACTTATATTTTTAAAGTAAGTGCTGTAGTACAAATAGCAAGAGAGAAATTATAATTGAGGTAAGTTTGGAGACACTACCTTATTTAATCATCAAATTAATAAATATGTTTGTTGTATATTTTTTCGGTGTGTTAATTTGTAAACATCCCTAAGCACTCGTCTTACTGCCGGTAGCAGCAGAGAGCAGAAGCCAGCAGGCAAGTGTTATTTAAATAAACTCCTGGTGTACTTACAAACTTTCCAATCCATCGTATTATGAGTACATAACCTATTGTACTACTTGTAGAAGTTTGGTATAATTTTGGGCATTATTAGTGGGGTAACTTACGAAATACACAGTTGGATCCATTAGCACCTGCACTAAGCTATTCAGCTGATAACGCTAACTCTCCCAATTTTCGATCCAGGTGAAAAAAGCTTCTGGGGGGTTGTTTGGTTCAAGGTCGTGGTGCAAAGGACCCTAGGGTGAAATTACTCCGAACCATCACTTTAACATTGGGCCAAAATATGAACAATAACGTTGCCGTCAGTGGGGTGTTATTATGGATCCCATTCAACTTCTATGGAAGTCCCACCCCACGAAGCAGCCTGATTGGTTGGGGTTAGGCATTGACCTTGAGTGGTTAAGGTTAGGATAGCTGACTGGTTACGTTACCTTGTGTAAGCATAGACGCCTGGCCAATAGTAGCGTGTGAATGCTATTGAAGGGCGGGTCTTGCTAGACGTTGCGTGGGTTCCATAATAATGCGTCAGGCGGCTTATTTGCTAGTTAAACACCGCTCCAGCAGATAGACGGTACTTTAGAAAAACATTACATAAAACAGGTGATTTAACGTCACCGCTCATTTAACATACAGTTTAGAAACAAAACTAAATGCTGAGGGAACATTACTATGTTCATGTTGGTTTTGAGCAGTATGCATCCCCACTAAGTAAACCTAAAACAAGTATAACGTTTTATACAAACATTCTAAAACATTTGGGTGATAACTTTCTCAAAATGTTTAGTATTTTATTTCATTGTTAGAAAAATAAGCCCTAACATTCTTAAAATGTTTTCAGTGGCACATTTTTTTAATGTTCCCAGGATGTTATTTTAGAATTGGATATGCTTTAAAACCATTATTCAATTGTTTTGTGGTAACATTTATTTATAATATGTTAGCATTATTAGAACATGTCACAATCTTCCTGTAACTGTTCAACTGATCACTGGGGTCACTAGTATGACTTAGATAATTTACAATTGGACAATTAACACAAGTTAAAGGTTGATATTCAAAAGTCTTTCAACAGAATTGCTTTTTTCATTCATTTCTAAACATTTGTGTTTGAAACTACTAAACCTGGTAACCTCTGCAATAAAAGTCATAGTTTTAACATCTAATATCAATATACTGTTGGGCATGGTTCTCCAGCCGAGGTCCTCTGCTGCATCCTTGTCAAGTGGGTACTCAGGCTTCCTCGTGTTGATATGAGTCATCCAGTTTTAAGCACTGCCTCTGGCAGTCAGTAAGGATTAAATAGAACCACAGTTATATTCGTAACTTTCGTTTTAACATCTAATATCAATATACTGCTGCAAGGGAAGCTAAATAGCTGATACATTTAAATTAATTCCATCAAGCCAAAAATGTTACTAATTAAACAATACTCTCTGACACATATAAACAAACATAAAAATATAAATCACACATGTCCCTATATCATTTGTACAGAGGAGTCTGCAAAATGTGTAAAAGCACACTGAAAACAAAGTGAAGTCCCTGTGGCCAGCAGATATGGCTGGGGGTTTCCTTCAGTGGTCAAGATGTGATCTTCAAGGCTGTGGCAGGACTGAAACACAAATAAAACATCTCCATAAAAGCCATGCATTTAAAAGATATATTTTATATTTGAAATAGAATTATATTGTCTTGACAAACCTTGTGAAATTTCCCCAAATGATCTGTGGCCTCTCAAAAACTGATCTTCTTGGGCTGCTTCCTTCCAGCTGGTTGTGTAGTGACAAGATGCAGCGAGATGAGAAGAGAAGTCGTGTTGCTGTCCCATTATGCAACCAGTGTAAATAACACAATTTAGTTGCTTGCTGACGAGGCTGTTTTTTAACCAGAATTGTTGAAAAATGTACAAAGCTCTACCTGAGCTACATTCCTTCAGTGTAGGTTTGTGTCACGTCTGTTACCGTGCATTGCCGTGCAATCTACCATTAATGTAAAGGAAACAATGCAGGTTCAGTAAATTGATAGAACTAAAAACACTTACCAGCAAATCACACAGAAAACCTCAGCAGCTAAAGTTAGTGTAACCTGAGGGATCAATATCTAATGATCGGATCACTCTTAAAGAGAAGAAACATCTGGATGGAGACAGATAACATTCTTAAGCAGCACTTTAATGTTCTTCACACTTCATCAGCTCCACAACAACACTTCCTTGTTTCTTACTCAAATGTATCTCAACCAACCAAACAGTAGCTAGCAGAACTGAGACTTAAGTAAATGTGAGGAAAACCACAGAGGTAGATTCATAACTGCTGATGTAAGTAATTAAACATGTAAATATGCATATACTGACTCTGTCAACACAAATATGTTAAATGTTAACTGTATAAACAATGTAAAATGTGTTTTTAGTAAATTAATTAAAATTATTTTTTACGTAAACCTTAGCTAGCAAGTTTGTCCTGGCAAAAAATATACTAATGTGACACTAACAAGTTAGTTGTAAAACTAGAAAAGCGCTATATAAATGCAGTCCATTTACATTTACAAGAGAGAATCACAGCCTAACATAACGTTATAGTTTGAGAAGTAAAATGGCACATTTACCTGACTCACAACAAATTCCAAGCAAAGACTGTAATGCTGTAATGTTAAGAACACCAGGAATAGCAGAATCACATTCCTCATCACCCAACAAATGCTCACTGAAATTTACCAAAAAAGATTCTGTAATCTGAGGCCTAATTAACATCCTCCAAACATTTCCTGAATGTTACTTTGAGAATGATCTTCCTTTGTTATCATGTAACATAATCTGTGGTCCTGAAAACATCCTTTGAATGTTGCAGTTAAAATGCTATGTCTTAATTTAACATTTAACGTTCATAAGAAAAATAATTTAAATATTATTTCCTTTAAATTAGACTATTGTAGTTTAACGTTACAGCAGCTCTAGAGATTAGAAAAGCAAAGGAAAAAAGTGACTGAATGATAAAAATTATCAGATAGAATTGCAAAAACATTTTAATTTTTAAATTGGTAAACATATTTAACCTATAAATAGCCTATAAACTTTGACTTTCATCCAGAATACGAGAATGTTCTTTGTTGTTATGCCACATTGTGGTAATGTCTTTCCTTTGTTATTATGTTATTGTGTGAATGTTTTACACAAACATTTTGTAATTGGTTACTTAGTCAACATCCCCAAAACAACATTGGAATGTTTTAAGTAGAACGTCCTACCCTTGTTTACACATCACATTACAGGAACGATTCTAAAAGACGTTTTGTAATCTGAGGCCCTGTTAACATCCTGAGAATGTTTTATTGAAAATGTCCTTCCTTTGTTATTATGAAACATAGCTAGAATGTTTTATAAAAGAACATTTTGTAATCCGTTACTTCAACAACATCCCCAAAACCATTTCAGGATGTCAGGAAGTTGCAGGTAGAACGTCCTACCTTTGTTAACATGTCACATTACAGCAGGGACGGACTGGGGCTAAAAAACAGCCCTAGACTTTCTCCCAAATAGGCCCATCAGCCGGTCATTCACCCCTAGCCGTGAGCGACAGACACTAGCCAGGATGTTCTGATACTATGCCACAATACTGTAGCCTATCAGACAGGTATTCACGCATCTCAAAACCAATGATGATAACTGGGGTTGTGTTTATTAATGAAGCCTCAGCCTTCAAATTAAAACAAAAAATGTACAATGCCATTACATCTGCATTGAAAATAAAAAGCAAATAATGAAATGTCACTGGCTACAGAAACCCCAGTTTACACAAACTTGTAATTATAAAACAGCACAGAGTATTACTGACAACACTTTCAGAGATAAAGTAGGCTACTTGTTGTACCTGAACATGGGGATTAGATATTCTGTAGGTCTATACCAAAACTACACTGAGGGCTAGATTTATCAAGCCGTTTGCGCCTGTTTCCAGGCGCTAATTGGTCGCAAAGATGGACGTAACCGATGCGGGCTATTTACGAACAGGGCGCACTTGGGTAAAATCGCAGATTGTCTGCCGCATGAGCGAGAAGAGACAAGTTGCGCTTTCAATATGCGTTCGTGGGAGGGTCGTGGGGAAAGTGGGAGTTCCACCCAAAAAGGTGGGAGGATAAGCACAAAGTGCTCCTAATTATATATCCCGTGGTATTATAAAGACTGTCAGTAAGAGCGCGCCTCTATTCTGCGGGGGAAACTCTCCGCCTCTTAAAGCAGGTCTAAACCAGCCGCAGTCGAGTTTCCTCGTAGACCTTTATATGCTGCTGGTGAAATGGCAACAGTAATCTGAGCAAGACGAAGACATAGGCGAGGCTGAACATATTTTTAACACAAGAATCACACTTTGTCAGTGAACACAACATCATTTAGCGTTACAGATCAAGCAGCCGTGCAATATTAGAGTTACTGGAAGAAATCAAAGATGAAATTGAATCTCCCACTCAGCGTTCACATCCCATTCCAGCAGCTGTTAAACTCCTCGCTACATTACACATATTGGCATCAGGATCATTTCAAACAGTCATAGCATCAGCAGTGGGAATATCGCAGTCTGCACTCAGCCATATCATAGCAACAGTACCGCTTTGCTACAGCGCAATCTACGGTCTAGTGGGCGGAGAAAGACACTGATTGGCTGATGGGCGTCAGGGTTGATAAATACTACGCAAAATGTGGAAGCATAGCGTGCGCTATTACCGAACTCGCATAAACGGACGCAACGCAAACTGCGCTAGTGTTAGTAAATCAGGCCCTGAGAGTGTTAGTTACTACCCTGTCATCTTTTGTGCTGCATCTATCTTCAACCTGAATAAACAAATGATTTTAAAGATAGGTTATTAGCTATTATTGATGATATACTATATCATCAAGTATGTGTTGCTTTGTGTTAAAGAATTAGCATTGAATAACCTATTTAATATTTTGTCAATGTCCTATTACACTTTTGACTCATATTAAGGCTGTGAAATGATGAAAATGACTTTCATAATCACCCACCAGGGGCCTGTTGCACAAAACAAAGATAAGGGATTAAGCCGGGATATTCAGGTTATCCTGGATGAATTTAGTTTTGACTTGGTTGCAAAAAAGCAGGTTGAATTAAACCCAGCCAAGTAAACATGGAGATTTATTCTTTGCAGCTAACCTGCTCCAGAGCAGGTTAACAGCCAGGCTAAGATTAATCCTGGAGTCTGATGTGTTAAATCAGCTGCCGCTCTGATCCAAAATAAATGTGTTAAACAGTTATTCCGTTGTCTTCTGAATGTGTTCTGCTTCATTTTATTAACATGCATTACTTCTCACTATTGCTGTCACAGGTTTGATTTAAATCCTACTATTGCAGTTGTTGAGATGGTAAGAAATGGTTGCACTGGCACCCTGAGAATAAGTGGGATGATATGGAGGAAATGGGCTTTTCCTCCACTGCTGTCACCGTGAAATGTGCCCCGTGCAACGTGGGGAGGTGGGGGGAGGCAGGGGGATCCTCCCACACTGTGCAGCGGACTCTAAAAGGGGACTTTTAGCGTAAATAACGACGACAATGACACCTGATCAAATGTCCTTTTTTACCAAATGGGAGTGAGAATGTGTTGGAATGCCACAAAGCTTCTTAATCATTTTATTTTAGTGCTGTCACTTGTCATCTTCGAGCTTGGGAGTGAGAAAAAAAACATGAATAATAACAGGCTACATTGTTTTACAGATAGGCCTATGCTTACAGTGTTTATTGAAGTCACTTCTTTTTCTAGTTTTTGTCCAGTCATGCTTGTTCTGTATGAACATTAATTGTAGAAAGATATTTACAATTAAACATAACTTATGGAGATTTGTGCATATGGTTGTAAAACATATTCTTGCATTATGAATATATTATATATTATATATATTATTATCAGGTTGTCCAAATAAGTCCCTTAAGGCTCTCCAGCTGATCCAGAATGCTGCAGCACGTGTTCTGATGAGAACTAAGAGAAGAGATCATATTTCTCCTGTATTAGCTTCTCTGCATTGGCTTCCTGTGAAGTCTAGGATCGAATTTAAAATCCTCCTCCTGACCTACAAAGCTCTAAATGGTCAAGCACCATCATACCTAGAAGAGCTCTTAGTACCTTATTGTCCCACTAGGGCACTGCGCTCCCGGAATGCGGGGCTACTCGTGGTTCCTAGAGTCTCTGGAAGTAGACTGGGGGCCAGGGCCTTCAGCTATCAGGCTCCGCTTCTGTGGAACCAGCTTCCAGTCTGGGTTCGAGGGGCAGACACCGTCGCCACATTCAAGAGTAAACTGAAAACCCTCCTCTTTGACAAAGCTTATAGTTAGGGAGTGAGGAGTTGCAGCGTCCACCTAACCCGGCCCACCTGCTTCTCCTCGTAGTTAGTTATGCTATTATAATTCTAGACTGCAGGGGAGGCTGTTTCCTTCCTATGACACACTGAGCTGCTCTCTCTTCTCTACTTGTTACTTCTGTATGCATCCTGTCCCAGAATTGCTTGTTACTAATCTAGCTCTGGGGAGTTTACTCCCCGGAGTCCTTATGTTTCTTCTTCGCAGAGCTATGCTCTGTGATTCTCTGCAATTCCCGGCCGCATCCTGCTGCGTCCTGCTGCATCCTGCTGCATCCTGCTGCATCCTGCTGCATCCTGCTGCATCCTGCTGCATCCGCCGCATCCACCCATGCTCGGCAGCGCCACGCTACATCCCGCAACGCCCTGCTGTGATGTTCCTATGCACAGAGTAGTCAGGATCCGGTATAGGAGACTGCACTACTCAGTATGACACGATGTGCCCTGCTATGACATGAACTTCCACGATAACCTTCGAGGTCACTGTGACCTTTAATGTGACTATTATCGCCACTGTTCATCACCCCCCCAACCGGCCCGTCAGACACCGCCTACCAAGAGTCTGGGTCTGCCGAGGTTTCTTCCTAAAAGGGAGTTTTTCCTCGCCACTGTCGCGATAGCCACTGCTAATGCTTGCTCTTGATGGAATTACTGTAATTGTTGGGGTTTTGGAAAGTGTCTCGAGATAACTTTTGTTATGATTTGATACTATAAATAAAATTGAATTGAATTGAATTGAATAAGGGTTTGAAATTAAGCCTAGTCCATAGGGTAAATTTCCCGAGGAAGAAGAATTCCCTCTGCTCACTTTTAAGGCAACGTAGGCTAAATAATAATACATTTTATTTATATAGTGCTTTACAGGCTACTCAAATACACTTTACACTAAAACCAGCACATTTAGCACATAAAAACAGATACAGCAATAAAACCAACACATAAAACAAGCATATTAAAGCAATTAAAACGTGGAGTAACTAAGTAGATTTTTTTTAATCCATACGTATTCGGTCCGCTATTGTCTGTCGGGCTTTTTTTCCGTTTGATAACAGCTGTAGCCTATTTCCCTTTTTGCATATTATATCACATATTATATTATACACACGTCTTTTCCATTTCTGCATCAGTGAATCTGTGATCGATACCGTGGTCTATTTAAGAAAGCCGTGAACGTGCACTTATCCCAGCTATGTACACCTGGCTTGACATAGCTTCACCTACTTATCCTGGCTCGGTAAACGTGCAACCAATTAAGCCGCGATGAGTGGATCACACTAAGTCAAGCTGCGCTTTTTCAGTTATCCTGGATTTCTTTATTCTACTTTTGTGCAACAGGCCCCAGGTCTTTGCCAGTTCCACAATAGTAAACGCAAATATGAAAGACAAGGAAAAACTGCACTCTGATGTAAGACAGACAGAAAGACAGTGCAAGCTAGGATTTTAGATTGGGTGAATTATTTAGCCCCCTTCCCTGTTTGTTAGCACGTTTAGAGCTGTACCAATGCAGGCCTGATGTTTTCCCTTTTAATTCAATACCATAGTGTTCATCCTAGCAGCAAAAGTGAGCTCACTACAACTTCTCATATACAACAAAGTAAAATCGCGGTCAACCCACAATGCATTTCTAACACGTTTCAAATTAACCTAACAGAAATTATTAAACACGTTAAGTTTGACAGCACTAAATGGCACGATCATTTTCATAATCGTGATGCACACCCATGTTGATAGCTGACTATGCAATTTGCTAAGATAGGGATAAAGGCAGCCTATTATAATGTGTCCTGCTCCTTGCACTACCAGTTAGTGATGGGCGAACGAAGCCTTGTGAAGCCTCTGAAGCTTCTTCCTGATTGTATTGCAAAATGATCCGAAGCATCAAAGCATCGAAGACAACACGGTGACATCCGGTGGTCAGCAGAAATGACAAGCAGCTATCAACTCGACACAGCCAAACGAAGCTTATAATATGAACATAGGAGAGACAGAATGGACACATGCATATGGCATGACTTGACTGAACTTTGAATTAAATGACATGACATGACATGACGCGAATTAAAAATATAAAGCCTATGTTTGAATATAACATAATAATATAAACTACTGTGATCAGGATTTGAATGTAAGTATGTTTAATTAGGCTAAATATGAATTCAATAAACTGCCGCAACAATGCCACCTTCTACTGGTTTACGTAACATTACGTACAGGTGTATGTAAGTAGGCTAATTTCCATTAATAGGCTAATCAAATAAATTGCAAGCCCACTCCTAAACCCTGCGAGTGGTTCCAGTGAATTCCGGCCTTACGGTAAGCATGTATCTACATGAATTCAGCAAACCCTTCTGGATTTTGCAGTGACGCGCGCGTTGGGCGACGTCACGATGCATGTATTTCAATTTGATACAAGCTCCAACACACTGTTTCGAACCAGTTTGTGCTGTGAGTGATACAAGC
This sequence comes from Perca fluviatilis, assembly GCF_010015445.1. NCBI lineage: Eukaryota > Metazoa > Chordata > Actinopteri > Perciformes > Percidae > Perca > Perca fluviatilis. The sequence goes on from NC_053131.1 coordinate 35,801,717, forward strand.
TTCGGTTGTCTCGCGTCAAAACACCGCAATCACTACTACCAGTACCTCTTGCTGAAGTGAAATTAACTCTGCTGTCTGTCTGTCCTCATCATCGCGATCGATTAGTCTAACGCATGTTAGGCCTACTTTTCCTCCCTCAGTTTTTTTTTTTTTTTTTTTTACACGTATCATATAAGTGATCGTATTAGCGCCCCCTGCTGTTGGCTGTTAATATCACTTTATTAGACTTTTTTTGTGCCGTCGGTTGGACGGCTGTTCTGGACTTTTCCCGAACGCACAGATTGTCAGTCCGTCCCTGCATTACAGGATGTCGCCGCCCCAAGGCCTTCAGAGGCCGGGGGGCCAGGAATTGAAGCCTTGGGGCCAGCTGTCGGACATTTCTCCCCGCAGCAGCTCTCCTGTTGGGCAGCCCATGCTTCGGATCTTTGGGTGGTTTCCACCTTAGCCCAGGGGTACATGCTTCAGTTCCGATGCCGGATGTTATTTAGGTCTTAGATTACAAAATGTTTTTTATAAAACTTTCCTGTAATATTACATGTTAACAAAGGTAGAATGTCCTACCTTTGTTAACATGTCAAATTACAGGAGCGTTATATAGGAAATAATGTTTTATTGAAAATGTTCTTCCTTTGTTGTTATGTCACATTGTTGGAACCTTGTATAATTGTTACCTCAACAACATCCCCAAAACATCATAGGAATTTTGCAGTTAAAATGTTATGTCTTAGTTCAACCTTTAAAGAAAAATTTTGAACATCATCGTCGTTTCCTTTAAAACATTATTAGAACTTATGTGTAACGTTGGCCAATGTGTGAATATTCCCTGGTAGCTGGGATGTCTGAAATGTAAGATCTCAAGGGGAAAAAAATATAATGAAACTGGACCGGGAGTTAAGTTGGGGCCAGTAGGTCATTGGTGCCTGCTGGTGAAAACCAGTGGCTCAGAAAGCTGTCAAGCTGAAGAATGTGTCCTTTCAGGCTGGATGCTGGTTGTCCCAGGGGACTTCTGAAGCAGCAGACATGTTTCATATCTACAGATATACTGTATATCTTGGTGTATGTTACATACATACAGCTATATATCTTGGTGCATTCAGCAGCTGATTTATTGACCCTGCAGCTCATCAGACTCCGTCATGGCTGCTGGGGACAGTCTGTTGCCATTCTAGCTGCTGCATGTGTGTGTCAACCTGGGTACATTACTGTCATAGATGAAGCCATAGAGGATGTCACTTTAGGGCTTACCTAAGCAGGTGAGATCCAGGATGGAAGAAGATGATAATGATGTTGCACACTCCCTCAAAGCAGATCCAAACTGAACACAGTTAGACCTGATCCACCATGCAGATCTGTATGAGGACTCTTCTCTCTCTTCTACAGAAACCGCAGAGCCACAGTCCAACTCTCTGCAGGCAGCAGCTGCTTCCTTCTGGGGCCAGAAATAGTGATCCACTGGTCTCCATTCTCTGAGATATTTCACCTCCAGTGTTCCTGCACAGCGACTGGCTCCTCCCACTAACCTGACAGGCTCTGAACAGAAACATCCGCAAAAGATAAAAGTGATTAACAGAAATTAACCAAATCAAAGCTGCAGCTCCTCTTCTACCTGAGCAGGTGAGTCCAACAGCTTTTCCAGATGAGCAGGTGTTTCTATCTGAGCCTGAGCTCATACAGTCCAGGAGAACAGACTCATTTCCTCCACACTGGAACTCTTTGGTCCTCGTTGGAGCCTCCACTTCTCCATAGAGCGCCCCCTGGAGGACTGAAGGAACTCCACAGCCCAGCTCCCTACAGACCACCTCTGCATCCTGCTGGTCAAAGTCATCTTCACACACTGAGGACCAGCGCTGTGTAGACTGGTTAGTCTTCACCTCCAGTCTGCCTGAGCACAGACTGGTCCCATTCACCAGCCTGACAGAGTCTGGAGAGATGATAGAAGATACAATAGAGAGAGAGAGAGAAAAGACACCAGACACAAACTGAACTCAGCACAATACCAACACAAGTTGATCATTAACAGAAGAACACATCTTTATAACACCTCAGACTGTTACATCTTATTTACATTTAATAAATTCTAACTGTTGTTTTCCATTTCTGAAAACTTTCAAAGTGAAACATACCACAACATCATTATCTGCAGATTTCTCTGTTCTGTTCCTTCTGCTCAGGAACTCTACAATCTTTGCTCTCCACACAGACAAGTTTAAACATTTTCACTCTTTCTTATTTTTGTCAGATCTGTGACCCAGAATAAAAACCAGTTTAGAAAATGATCCCTAAAATCTAAAAAAGGGGTAACTTCTGGACTCAATCTTTTAAGTAGTTTCCCAGGGTGAAGGAGCCACGTTGAAGTGAAGATACTGACGAGCCCCTGGCTAAGCTGAGCTGCTCAAAGTTGAGGCTAGTGGTTATTGGTGCTTGTTATGGGGGCAACCAAAGAACCTGCTGGTGAAAAGCAGTGGCTCAGAAAGCTGTGAACCTGAAGAATGTGTCCTTTCAGGCTAGTTGGCCCAGGGGACTCCTGAAGCAGCAGACATGTTTCATATCTACAGATATATATCTTGATGCATTCAGCAGCTGATTTACTGAGGCAGCAGCTCATCAGACTCTGTCATGGCTGCTGGAGACAATCTGCTGCCATTCTAGCTGCTGTGTGTGTGTGTGTGTGTGTCTGTCAACCTGAGTACATTACTGTAATAGAGGATGTCTTCGATAATGTCACTGATGGGCTTACCTGAACAGGTGAGATACAGGATGGAGGAAGTGTAATCTGATGACAATGATGATGCACATTCCCTCAGAGCAGATCCAAACTGAACACAGTCAGACTTGATCCACCACATAGATCTGACTGAGGACTCTTTTCTCTCTTCTACAGAAACAGCAGAGCCACAGTCCAACTCTCTGCAGGCAGCAGCTGCTGTCTTCAGGGTCCAGGCAGAGCCATCAACTGGTCTCCATTCTCCATTATGTTTCACCTCCAGAGTTCCTGCACAGTGACTGTCTCCTCCCACCAACCTGACAGACTCTGAATTTATTTAAGAAAAGATGAAACTGTAAATGCTGATTCTGCTTTAATGTCTTTTTATTTCTCTTTTCTGTCTCTGTTTACCTGTTGAGGTGTGTTCTCCTTCAGCCCGGAGTTCTGAGGAGAAAATCAGAAGGTAAACATCAGTATAAAGCAGCATGATTGGATCACAACTGTGGACAGAAAAAAACTCTCTCAGGTTGTTTTGTAAAGAATTTTCTAGCAGCTCAGAAAAATCTCAGTGAACTCACTCTGGAGCAATTTTACCAGTTTACTAAATGTAAATGAATATGTGAATACACAGAAGACTATTCAGCTGTTCGGGAGGAATTTTAAGAAAACATATACTGTAATTATGTTTACTAACCGCACCTATTCCGTAATTATTGCATACTTAACAATTTACCAGCTTATTGGTTTCTTCTGGCTTAATCAATAGATATAATTGGGTATAATCTGCATAACAGTGACACTATGTAGTGTTTACTAACAATAATTGCCTAGAGGAAGCATATTTAATGTAAATAGAAGTGGTCCAAGCACAGAGCCTTGTGGAACACCATGGCTGACTTGACTGAACATGGATGATTTATCATTAAATCTATTTTCCGATTTGTGTGTGTGTGTGTGAGAGAGTTTGTCCTCTGATTACAAGATCATCACAAATATTCAAATAACACATTATCGTTAAAACAGAGTCCTACCTGGGCTGAGCAGCAGCAGCAGCAGCAGCAGCACAAACAGGTGATACATGTCCAGGTGGAGCATCTCTCTGATCACCCTGTGTGCTGTCCTCAGTGTATATCTGTGAACAGGAAGAGGAGGAGCTTTACTGGAACAGAATCAGAATCAGCTTCAATGGCCAAGTAAGGCTATATTTACATTGCTCATTTTTGGGTTAAAAAGAAATATCTTTTGCTACGTTTTAGCATTACATGACCTTTCCCCCCATTCCAACTACAAGACCAAAGGTGATTGTGCCTTTGCGATTTTAGCTCCAACACTCTGGAATCAACAGGTGACATGTATCCAGTTGATATGGCTTAGGTTATAACATTAGGTTGAAATATCAAAATTAGAGCTAAAGAGCTGGTTGAGTGCAATGATGTGTTTCTGTTGGGTGAGCCAGCTAATCCTCTTATGCTGTACCTCAAGAAGGAATACCCCAATGGTGGAGTTACTCCACAGGAGCAGTATTCAGAGCTATCACTTTGCAAGGCACACATGGTGATTGAATGTTCACCTTACTTCCTGCTTTTCTCTCATCATAACTACAGTACAGGCCAAAAGTTTGGACACACCTTCTCATTCAATGCGTTTCCTTTTTATTTTCATGACTATTTACATTGTAGATTCTCACTGAAGGCATCAAAACTATGAATGAACACATATGGAATTATGTGCTTAACAAAAAAGTGTGAAATAACTGAAAACATGTCTTATATTTTAGATTCTTCAAAGTAGCCACCCTTTGCTTTTTTATTAATAAGGGAAAGAATTCCACTAATGAACCCTGACAAAGCACACTTGTGAAGTGAAAACCATTTCAGGTGACTACCTCATGAAGCTCATTGAGAGAACACCAAGGGTTTGCAGAGCTATCAAAAAAAGCAAAGGGTGGATACTTTGAAGAAACTAGAATATAAGACATGTTTTCAGTTATTTCACACTTTTTTGTTAAGTACATAATTCCACATGTGTTCATTCATAGTTTTGATGCCTTCAGTGAGAATCTACAATGTAAATAGTCATGAAAATAAAGAAACACGTTTGGCCTGTACTGTACATTACATTATGTCATTTAGCTGACGCTTTTATCCAAAGTGACTTCCAATTAAATGCTTTCAACCCTGAAAGTGCAAACTCCAGACAGCAAGTAGTAAGTGCAAGTACATTAGCTTTAGATAAGCAAAACAACAAAGAGCCATATTAAAGTGCAGCTTCAATATTGTATATATATATATATATATATATATATATATATATATATATATATATATATATATATATATATATATATATATATATATATATATATCAATCACATCTATGTCACATCCTGAAGTTATTCAGCAAAGACAATTTGGAGGTAAGTTGGTCTATTTTTCTGGTTATAGAAAGATATTGATTCTATTGGGAGATTGGTGTCGTATATTTTTCTACATGTAAGGCACCCACTCTACTTCTAGATTGATTCAAGTCAAACTCAGGTTCTGGGACATATTCTGCTGGGATCTGTGGAATAACCAGTAATTATGAAGTGAGCTAATGTCATATCCTGACTGACCATGCCAAAGGAGAGTTTGTAGAAGCCATGTGGGAAATGACAAGTAGCCGAGGCGAACATACAGAGAAGCAACAAAGAGATCTCAGACCTAGTGAAATCACTCGGTCTGAGAAGCAAGTGCAGCAAACAGTACAAGCTTTTCAGAGTTTTATCAACCCATTTCAGCTTGAGACTTCTCAGCCCATGACAAGTTTGAGTTCAGGAGCAGTTATGCCAGAAGAGTTGCCCTATGATGTGCTGAATGCCCTGAAAAATGGCAAAACTCGAAAAGAGAAGTTCATCCGTGATCGACTTCAAACTAAAAAGGTCCTTTTCTTTGAACCCAACAAGAGGAACAGATTCAAGACAATGTCATCTACCACACCTAAAAGGAAGCTTGTGGCATCAAACCAAAAAGTGATCCAGTAAAAGGCCACAAATGGGTTTATCATTCAGATCTTCATCAATTTTCACAAGAACTTAAGTCACAAATTAGCATCTCTGACCTAATGACCTATCCCTTGACTCTGACGCCATACTCCATCTCAACAATCGATGGCTTTTTGCAAAAGACAAAGCAAAAGGAATTAATCACATGATCAAAGATGCTGAGAATGCACTTCCTTCTCCAAGTCAATGTGCTCTCATTCAAGATGGAATCTCCTCATTCTACAGTACATGCGCATTGTACCACGGACAATGAAGACTATATCAGAGCAGCAGAGCAGAGCAGCAAACAGTATTCAGCACAGACACTTACATTGAATTGGAATGGTTTTCTCACAAATAATGAAAACAAGAAGGCACTCATTCATTTACTTCTGGATCACTGCAGCTCTTGTGATATGATGGAAGACATCATCCGAAGGCCTGTCATTTTCATAGAGGCTGGTCAAGCTTTCAAGCAGTGACGGACTGGCCATCTAGAATTTGGGCAAATGCCAGAAGGGCCGCACCCCTATGGACTCCTACGGGCCACTACTGATAAAGTTATTTTATGCATGCAGCCTCAAGGTGCGTGGAAAGATTAACTCGGAAGGCAGAGTTACTAATTTCCAAGCTAGGTTGTTGACAAAAATAGGGCCAGTGTGTTGCAAATGCCAGGGCCGTTTTTTGATCCCAGTCTGTCACTGCTTTCAAGATAGAATGCATTGCTGGAGTTATGTCAAAAGAACTTCTACCAGAAATCTGTTCAAAACATGAAGAAACAGATGTGAGGGTGATCATTTACATGCAGTATATCCAAACTAAAATGCCTCACATCAGTGAGAGTCAGAGCAAAAGACTGACATGTTCTTCATCTTCCTGTATTATGCCAAGTCATCAACTGTCAACATCATCTTTGACATGGGAGATAGACTAATCAATATCAACCAGCTGTCTGAAGATTATTCACAGAAACAAATTTCAGCTCTCTTCTGGCCTTGCATGCATTGACTGGTGCTGACTGCACTTAAGCACTCAAAGGCAAAAGGAAGGTCCGTCCGATAAAGATTCTTAATCAGAATTCAGAGTTTATTCAGTGAAGATGAGGAAGAGGAGGAAAATGATGATTGAGAGTTTATATTCTACACTAATACAATACACTAACTTGAGCAGTCATCAAAGTACAGCATGGATAAGCAGCAAAAAGATCTAAGAACCAAACAAATGTTTTCTATTTTATGTTTGAGCTGTATTTTAGTTTCGCCATTTGGCTGTAAAGAATGTTTACCTGTACAGGTTACTAATGTTTACTCAATTGAAGGTTGGCTTTTTGATAACAGACTGCATACTAGAATCATCTTTATTCCTTGTGTTGCGAGGACTTTTTGGACTTTAATAAATCTCACATTTGGTTAATTGATTTTGTGTGATTGTACCCAATGTTGCACCCTGACCCCAGTCCACCTAGGGGCATAACATTACTCACTTTTCATGCAATTCACTTCATATAGTATAGCAGTACATAAGTCAAGTCTAAACTTTTGTTAAGATATTGTTCCTATGCAAAAAATATGCTTAATCCCATATGGAATGGTAATGCTTGAAACTTCTGTTTTCTCCATTTTGTGGTACAGTGGAGAACTTTGGTTATACCAGCTAAAATCCTCTAGATAGAAAGTTTTTCTTGGACTTAAATTGAAGCTTATAAACATGGGAAGTTTTTCATGTACATTTTAGGCAGTGATATCTATAATAAAATGCTTGAAAATTATCACTTTTGATGACAATTTGTCAGGCGTTCAGAAATTTTTTGTCTTTTGAGGTATGTTGAGGGTGATATTTGACAGCAAAAAGAAGGCAATTCCCAGAATCTTTTTCTGCTAGTTTCCCCTATGTGTCAGGATACACCATGCAAAAGTTTAGGGTTATATGGCCATTTATGTAGCTGCAGTCCCTTAATATTCACAATTACATAATTCCGCCAAAAGCTTTTTTCCAAAAGGGTGTTTCTTGGCCCCTGAGACCAAACAGGGCCGAGTTGGGGGTGGTCGTTATCAACTTGTGATGGCCCAAGGTTTAAGATAATAGGAAATAATAGTGAAATAAAAAAGGTAGCAAAAAAACATCCTGAGGAGTGGACCTGGCTCCCTGCCTATTAATCATTGAAGAAGCTCATGAAGTTGTCACTACTCAGAGCTATAGGAATAGATGGCTCAATAGAGCTGTAATTCTGTCAGCCTGGCTACATGGCTAAAACGAAACCTTGGGTTGTTCTTATTTTCTTCTATTAGTGATGAGTAATAGTAATAGTGATCTGGCATTTCTGAGGGCCTTACTATAGGTCTTGCCAATCTAAACGAAATTTTTCCAGTTTGGTGGAACGCCATTTACTTTCAAGTTTTCGCGAGGTTTGTTTTAATTTGCGAGTTTGGGAGTTATACCAAGGTGCTAGTTTCCTTTGCTTAATCATTTTCCTTTTGAGAGGAGCAACAGAGTCTAAAGTCGTCCGTAGGCAGGCCGTAGCACTGTCTACAAAATTATCAATTTGGGAGGGAGTAAAATTAACACAAGAGTTCTCTGTTATATTAAGGAACGGCATTGAATTAAATGCTGTTGGAATATCTTGCTTAAATTTAGCTATAGCACTGTCAGATAGGCATCTAGTGTAGATGCTTTTATCTAATTTCGTATAGTCTGTTAGTAAGAATTTGAAAGTTATTAAAAATGGTCTGATAATAAAGGATTCTGTGGAAATACTATTAAATCTTCAATTTCGATTCCATATGCCAACACAAGGTCGATGGTGTGGTTAAAACAATGTGTGGCCTTATGCACACTCTGACTGAAAGCAATTGAATCTAGTAGTGAGTTGAAAGAAGTACTAAGACTATCATTGTCGACATCCACATGGATATTAAAATCACCTACAATAAGTACTTTGTCTAATTTAAGGACTACGCATGATAAAAACTCAGAGAATTTAGATAAATATTCAGAATACGGACCTGGAGCTTGGTAAAAAAAAAAGGTTATTAACTTAAACGGTTATTTTTAGCCAGCAGCTTTAGATAGGATTCTACATCGCCCACTCTGGCCCCAGGGACGCCAAGACCGTGGCCGCTGGAGCCACCAACTTCACGTTCCGTAGTATAGAGCTCCAATTACCAGATATGGCTTCTCAGGGGGTGTATCACTGAGTGGGGAGAAACTGTTAGAAAGGCGAAGATGTTGGTGGTTAGCCATAGGCTCCAGTTTAGAGTGACCGCCGCCATGTGGCTCCCCGCTTTAGAGCTAGCGCTACGCTTCTGTCGGACAGTCACCCACTCGCTGCTCGGGGGCTGCTGGGGGACTGCTAACAGAAGCTACAGTATGTTGGTCCGCACAAGATGATTTTGATTCCATGGTGCGGAGCTGTGCCTCAAACTCACTAAGCCTCGCCTCCAGAACAGTGAATATAATACATTTATTACATATATCTTTATCACTAAAGGAGGCAGAGCAATAGCTAAACATCTGACAGACAGAGCAAGAGAGAGCAGGAGCGGGAGAGGAATTAGCCATTGCTAATGGCTAGGCTAAAGTAGCTAACAGCATTTTAACAATTGTGAGATCTGTAAGGCAGTCGCTGTAAGAGAAGAAAACTATAAGTGCTTGAGTATAACTACTGTAATTTAAATGCAATCCAGGCACTTAGCCGCTAAATTAAACAATAAAGCAGGAGCAGCAAACTAGCGTCCGTGACACAGGAGCACCGGAAATGAGACAATACGCTTACCGTAAACGTCAGCAGAGACACAGAATACTCTCTCCAATAGGACAGACACAGTGGTGGGCAAAAATGCCAATATTAAATACAAGGAAGTGATTGCCGATGGCTACAGGAGAGGAGGCCCCATCCTAGCTAATCACTCAACAAAGCACCTGGACAGTTGTTAAGCACCACTCCCCAACTCCACACTTAACACTAAGGTAGTCTGATTACTCTAAGCAGTTTCAGTCACTTTAAGGAAGACCACAAAATTCTGGACAAAAAACACAGCAAATCCAGCAAAACACACAGCAGAAGTAGAAGAAGCAGAAGAAGCAGCAGAACCCACAGTAAAAGCAGCAAAGACAATCGTATTTCATCTGGAACATTAGGAAGAAAAGTTATAAAGTTAAAAAGTTATAAAGCGGATGAGACGTCCCGAAGGAGGCATTGTTTTCTTACCGTCTGATTTGTTCTCCTATCTTAGTTTTTCCTCTGATGTTTCTCAAACTTCTTCCTTGTTTTTTCTCCTTAAGGTTCCACAGTCGCTCTTCTACTTCTGTGTTGTATTTTCCCAGTTTTGTGTTTGTCTCTTGGTTTGTGCTCCACTGTATCTCTGCAGACAGACTGCCCCACTCCTCCTTCTTTCCTTCTAAGACAGGAAATGTGTTGTGTCTTGATATGGCGGGATGGCTTTCTCAATCTCAAGGGGACTATGACTGAATCTTAGTTCATTTGATATCTTGTAAAGTAGTTCTGGTCCTCTTTGAAGGCCGTCTTAAAGCTCTTATTTCTGCCCTGAGGAGTGAGGAGCCAGGAGGCTGTTTGCCAGAAAACACATTTATTTTTTAAAGAAGCTGGAGGCATCAAAAAGCACACCGCTGGCTAAACTATTTAAAAATGGGGGGTTTGTTCAGGACACCCCCGTCTGTCACTAGTAATGATGACGCAGTGATTAGTGACAATTCTCTCTGACCAATCAGGAGTCTGCAGGTTTTCACGTCACCTTTTGGTATCGCCTCAGCTCGCTTGGAACCTGGACGGAGGTGAGACTAAAAAAAGTATGCCTACCTGATAGCAGGTACCAGGGACATTTTATCATAATGGAAAACCAAAAAAGGCAAGTCAACCTAAGGTAGGCAGCGTTGGGCGAGGAGAGGCTAGAGCAAGATTCTTTCATTGAGGGAGAATAGGTAGATGTGCTTCCAGCAACAGACTTTTATGTGGGTAAATTCATACAACAAACAAAATATGAATCATAGCAGAGTACTTTGAAATGTGTCTGGAGTGGGACTATAACATTAATTGTCCAGCATTGTTCTCGATCAGCCTATGTTTTTTAAAAACTATGCGGATGTGACATAAGCTATTTGGAGGTGTTACTCTGCTCCCTGCGCTCCTTCCTTTACAGACGGCTCTCCTTTAGCTGCAGAAACACAAAGGTTATTATCATCCAGCTCAATGTTCTGTCTGTCTGGCTTCTGCCCCCTGCTGGCCTGGAGAGACATGACAGCACACAGATGTAACTTCCTGCATTGCTTCTGTCTTCAGTTCAACAAACAGAGACTTAGGCGTACTCACACTTAGCCCAGTTAAACTATGCCTGAGCATGTTTGACCCCAAAGTCCAGGTTGTGTGACTAGTGTGATCGCTCCGGGCACGGTCGCTTGAAAGAGTTGGGGCAGGTCACAGTTTTGTTGGACTCATGTATGCATCAGTGTGATTGCTAAACGTGCCCGGATCTTACCGATGAAGGGGAATTGTAGTTGGCGAGTCCCACAATGTAATGATGAAAGCGTGCTCTGACCCTGAATGTTTTACAGCCGTGTGAGTGCAAGCCAGCGTTACTTGATGTAATGGTAAAAATCGCAGCAGTATCCCACTACGGGAAGCCGTTGACATTGTACATACATCACTCTGGCAGTAAATACTGATGGTGCCCTCGGCATTAATTGTAACATTTCAGAGTTTTTTTTTTTCAACTACTCTATATTCTTTCGACCTCCCAAATTCATCCGAAAATGTATTTTCACTGTCCCGACCATTTTTTTTATTGTCCCCGGGATGATGGGAGGTCCTTAAGCTCAAGCCCTGGTCGAGAAGCTATCAAATAAGGGCCATGAGATGCTGCCATAGACGTGATAAACACAGCTGTAGCTTCCTTGGTAGGCGGGCTTTGCAGCAGGAAACAGAAAGTGGGCAGAGTGATTGATAGCTGGCGTAGATGTTTACTCCAGCATCAACAAGGTGGTTAAACTATCTCTTGCACTGCCTTTGAGCAGTGCAGATTGTGAGACATAATAAAAACCAAGTACAGATCCCGTCTGTCTCATGCTTGTCTCTTAGCCCTGATGCACATTCATGCGTCAGAGAAGAACACAGAGACATTTGACCCAAAGCCAGTTGTTGACCTGTGGATGGAGACAGCAAATCGAAGGCTCAACCAGGGACAAAGAGGTAAGTAAGTAAGTAAGTAAGTAAGTAAGTAAAGTTTATTTATAGAGCGCTTTTCACAGGTAAAAATCACAAAGTGCTTCACAAGGTACAACCACATTGAAATACATTGAAATGAGGATAAAACATTTAAAAAGTAAAAGATAAATTAAGCCCATTCAATTAAAAGCTTGTTTAAATAACAGTGTCTTGAGTTGTCTTTTAAAAGAATCAACAGAATCAGCCACACGGAGGAGCAAGGGCAAGGCGTTCCAGAGTCTGGGGGCTATAGCCTCGAAGGACAGGTCTCCCCGTGTTTTATAGCGAGTCTTTGGGACCATTAAGAGACTTTGGCCTGCTGATAGAAGGGCACAGCCTGGGGAGTATGAGCGTAACAAGTCAGCAATGTATTCTGGGGCCTGACCATTTAAAGCTCTAAAAGTTAAAACCAATATTTTAAATTCAATACGAAATTTAATAGGTAACCAATGTAGGGAGGACAAAATGGGATTGATGTGTGTCCTTCTGCCAGATCCTGTTAAAAGCCTTGCCGCAGCATTTTGAACCATTTAAAGACGATTTACAGCAGATTTGTTAAGAAAAATAAAAAGAGAGTTACAATAATCTAAACGTGAAGAGATAAAAGCATGAATAACCATCTCAAGGTCAGAGTCTGTTAAAATTGTCCTCAATTTTGCAATATTTCTTAGATGATAGAAACAGTTTCATGTGCATCTGCAGCATGATCATCATCTACAATTGAAGAAGCTGAAGCAGAGGACAGTGAAGGAGGACAGGGAGGAAGACTGCACTTACTAGACCATGCTACGTGTGGGGTGAGTACCAAACACCATCTGCTGGTACTCACCTGAGTAACTCACATAAAAAAGTTATGTGCACCCTATGTGCATCTATATTCTTTATATTTCTTTATTCTAAGGATGAGAACAGAGTGTTTTCATTTAATAAGCATGGGACATTCAACAGTCAGACAATTTTCACAAAAACTAAAGTTATGATACAAACAAAAAACAATTCCAATAAAAAATATCATTACAAGTCAACACCAAGACCAGAGTGTATTGAGACTGAGTCAAGATCAAGACCAAGGTAGGGCGAGACCGAGACAAGACCAAGACCATGGACTCAAAAGTCAGAGTCTTCCGTCACGGCTACATATCTAAAGCCTGACAACAGAGCCAAGAGCAGAAGTCTAGTTTTCTCAAAGAACACTTGAATTACAATAGACTTAAAGGTTGTTATGGGATTTTTTCCCAATGATGCCAAAAATAAGGTTCCTTCTGCAACTTTAATATGTGATATATATATTTATATATATTTATGAATCGTCTGTAAACTTCTTTAGCAACATGTTTTTTTTGTTCATGCCAATGAAGCAAATTGACTTGAGTTAGAGAAATAGAGAGAGCAATAATAATAAACGTACCAACGTGTGAGGTGCCGTGACAAGACGTCCAGTCGGTTAAACCACCATGATGACTAAAGACGTTGATTATCTGTGTTCCTGCACTGAACTAATCTCTGAAACATTTCCTGTCTGATTATCTCTTCTTCAGGAAGTCTGTAAATGCACTGTGATCATTTCCTGTCCCACACAGTTGTTGACACTACCTGACCAAAAGTATGTGTACAGTTCAAAGCTCTTAAGGGCTTTTCACACAGGGAGCGACACTTCGCCTGCATAGTCGCATGGCTCCTCATGTGAAGGACAACGCTCCTTGATTAAATGTTTTGAATGGGAGGCTTTTTGAATCTGGTCTCTATCTGAAACTGAGGCCTGTACTTCGAAGCAAGATCAACATGCCCTGGATCTCTTTCAGTTATTCAGCTCATTCTCAGAGTTTCACAGTTTATTAGAGGTTTATTTCCTCTAAACAGGTAATATAGAAACATTTATTACAGATCTTACTCAACATCCAGCAAACATCTGAAAGTACTTAAATTTAAAGTTAAAGTAGTACTAGTACTACATTTCTCTGCGTTTAGTTTTTTATATATAAAAATGTTGTAATATTGCCTTTAACTGAGGGTGGCAGTAGCTCAGTCTGTAGGGAGTTGGGTTGGGAACCGGAGGGTCGCTGGTTTCCTTCTGGGCACTGCCAAGGTGCCCTTGAGCAAGGCACCGAACCCCCAATTGCTCGGAGCACCTTTCCATGGGCAGCTCCCTAACTCTGACATCTCTCAATTAGTGCATGTATAGGTTCTGAGCATGTGTGTGTAATTCAGACCTGTGTGTAATAACAACAGAGTGAAAACATTGGAATTTATAGAAAGAAAAAGAAAAAAACTGTCTGTGAACAGACGTCCTCTCCACGTAGAATAAACCTCTAATTATTAATCATGTTTTCATCTTTATGATCTCTGAAGGCTTCTGCTACAATTCATGTGTTCATATTTATTCACATTGTGTTGCTTAGTTATGAGAGTATTTCAATTAAAATCCTTTAAGTGCAAAAGTAATAACATTCTTAATTACAGAAATATATTAAAACTTTCTTACAAATTACAAAAGTAAATGCTTCAATTGCTGAAGTACACAAATAAGCTAAATTCTTATGAAATAAGCACAGAATTGGTGTAAAAACCACCTCTGCTTTTTAACATGAGACTGTCCTTTCCTGAAAATGGCCACATAGGTTATTTGTTCCAGCATCATTCTGACCTATGTTAACGTTTATAGTGGCGGCACCCTCTAGTGCCCGTAGGCGTTATTCAATTGTTCAATTGTCACCAAATTTAATTTGCACACCGAATATTATAATACAGAATGCAGAGTACATGTGTCAGTGTTTATTTTAATTTAATCTTTAACATTAATTGTCCAGCATCGTTACCGATCGGCCTGGGTTGGTGTGTCTTTGGTCGGTTTGTATTGTGCTGGCTGCTTGATTTCAGTATTCCTGCTTTAAAGTCTAATTTCTAAAATAAACTTTATATTTCTGAGGTGTTTTTACGCCTTTAATAGGAACTAGTGGGCTTGGAGCTGAGAGAAATGTTACATAATAATTCCTGCCTTCTTATTTAAATGGATTGTGTTTTAAAAACTTTCTGGATGGGAGATGAGGAGGTGCTACTCTGCTCCCTGTGCTCCGTCCTCTTCAGTCAGCCCTCCTTCAGCTTCAGGAACACCCAGGATACTCAGTGTTGTTGAATGTAACTATGTACATTTACTCCAGTACTGTTCTTAAGTCCAAATGTGAGGTTCTTGTACTTTACTTGAATCTTTTCTTTTCATGCCACTTTCTATTACTACCCCGCTACATTTCAGAGAGAAATATTGTACTTTTTACTCCACTACATGGAGATGAGATCCTTGGAGGTGTTACTCTGCTCTCTCCACTCCGTCCTCTTCAGTCAGCCCTCCTTCAGCTTCAGAAACAAGTTGCTTATAAGAAACCAGCACAATGTTCTTCTGTCTGGCTGGCTTCTGACGCCTGCTGGCCTGGAGAGACATGACAGCAGACATATGTGACTTCCTGCATCACTCCTCTCTTCAGTTCAACAAACACAGAATTAGGCTATGTTAAAAGGGAAACGATCTGAAGAGAAAACGCAAAAGTGGGGTTGCGTTATCACTTTTTATTCCGCATTTAGACGAGATTTTTTTTGGGGGGAAATCTGCGTACATATGGTGATGCAAAAGTGTGTGAAATTCGATGTAGTATGCACACTAGGCGGCTAGGTGGCAGTGGGAAGCACGAGGAGGTGGCACAACAGGGCGTGGACTGGGAGTCCTGCCAGTCAAAATATATAGACATATGGACTGAATTTCTTCAGTAGTATCCTGTACCGGGAGGGACGTCATATCCACACGAGAAAGACGCTATATGTAAAAGTCAGATATCATTAAAGCTGAAAGCCATCCGGACCAAGTATAGGCAGGATGTGGATACCGAATGGTGGAGTGGCCATGGGCGAGTAATCACTCTATATTTTGATTTATGTAACGAAATTTGGGGTGGGTCGCCAGCCACCACAACAATAGAGGTGCAGACTTTTGCGTTTTTACACTTTAGATGGGAACGTGGAGCGTTTTTAAGATTTCCACTCTAGAGGGTGGTTTCACTTTTTCGTTTTTTTAAGCCCCAAAAATGTTGTCGCCGTCTAAACAAAAGGCACATCTGATAAAATATTTTTACATTTTCACCCAAAAGCATTCTTGTGTAAACAGGACCTTAGGCTGCTTTGTTGCAGTCATTGTTCTAAACGACAGGTGTGTGTCCGTACCTTACAGTAGAAGTAAAGGGCAGTGATCACCAACAGCAGAGTCAGAGAGAACACAACCACTCCGATGATAAAAGGCCTTCGAGTAGATGGATCTGATGGATTTGATGATGGATCTGATGATGGATCTGATGATGGATCTGATGATGGATCTGATGGATTTGATGATGGATCTGATGATGGATCTGATGGATGTGATGATGGATCTGATGATGGATCTGATGGATGTGATGATGGATCTGATGATGGATCTGATGGATGTGATGATGGATCTGATGATGGATCTGGTGGATCTGATGGATCTGATGATGGATCTGGTGGATCTGATGGATCTGATGATGGATTTGATGATGGATCTGATGGATGTGATGATGGATCTGATGATGGATCTGATGGATCTGGTGGATCTGATGGATCTGATGATGGATCTGGTGGATCTGGTGGATCTGATGATGGATCTGATGATGGATCTGGTGGATCTGATGATGGATCTGATGATGGATCTATGGAACACATGGACAGTCATCACATCACACATCATTAGTCCAACATCTGCCGCTAAACACAAACTGACCTGAATCACTTCAACATGTTTCAACAATTCACACATACAGTCTTTTGTGGGGTTTATCTTTATCTGAATTGAGTCTCTAAGGACAGAGACTGCATTATAGATTATAAAGTCCTCTGAGAATAATCTGCAGAAATAAAATGGATTTGACTTTGGGGTGTTGGTCCACCTGCACTTTGGGGGTGGACCAGATCTCCCTCTCAGAGAACCAGAGTTATTCTGGTAACCAAACATGCTCTGACCTTCAGTTTGTTTGCTGTTGTATAAGTTTTGTTACTTTATGACATGTTCAATCACAGCATCAGAAACTTGTTTAGCTGATTATTTTCATTCAGTTTGGACCAATCATCTTCTCCAAACCTGTAAACGGTCAGTTTACCTGAGACAGTGAGAGAGAGCAGAAGGCTCTCAGAGGAGAAGTTATGAGAGAAAACATAGAGGTGATAAACACAGCTGTATGTTCCTTGGTGGGCGGGCTCTGCAGCAGGAAACAGGAAGTGTGCAGAGTGATTGACAGCTGGCTGGGTGGAGTTGTGTGCTGAGTTGGAGGAGGTGAAGGTGAGCTGGAAGGAGCCTCCTGGGTACTGTGGCTGGATGAAGCAGCTGATGGTGAAGGTGGAGCCCCTGAACACCTGGAACCCCTGCTGCTGGGCCACGGAGACCCCGTCCATGGAGGAGGAAAGAGAGATGTTGGGCTGAAGCAGCAGGTCTGTAAACACAGACATTGTGAACTTGTCAGGCCTAGCAACAATACGACTAAAAGTAACATTTACATTTAATACACTCTAACAATTGTTTTTCAACAATAACAGGACATCATCATCTGCATATTTCTCTAATCTGTTCCTTCTACTCAGGTACTCAACAATCTTTGCTCTCCACACAGAGAAGTTCAAACATTTTCACTCTTATTTTTCAGAATACATCCGTGACCCACAATATAAATCTGTTTAGAAAATTATCCCCAAAAATGTAAAAGAGCTAGGGGCCGGACAGGAGCTACTGTTTAGAAATTAGTGCACAATCGGCCAGGCCGACTCCTGCCCCCCATTCCAAGTTCCTTCACCTCTGTTGACCCCAGTTCCTGTTCCTCTGTTGCCCCAAGTTCATGCGCTTATGTTGCCCTGTTGTTAATGGAAAACTCAGAAGCAGCACAACTCATTTCACATACGTGAAGAACGTTTGGGAGACCTTGATGACTTACACAGAAGCATTTAATAAACACTCAATTGAGGCGACAATTAACCAGGCAGTACAGTTTAGCCATGATGAGTTATTGTGCAGTGCTGTCCCAACTCTCTGAAGTTCTTTTCTTCCTGAAGGTGTATTTAAACTCATGCTGGAGGCGTTACGTTCAGCTGAAGCTTTAAGGTAAACAAAGATATTGCAGGTGCTGTAAACATAGATACTAAAGCCTAGTTCAGCCTCTCTCTCTCTCTGGGAAGTATGCTAAAGTGTGGCTGGCCCACCCACCTCCAGAAGGAGACAGTCCTGAGACAACACATTCCCTTATCATGTAGCAGCCTATGTAGACTCCTTAAATCTGTAGAGAAAAACAATTATACATGAAGAGGTTTGGTTGTTAGAGACTGGCTGAATCTTCTCGTCCCCTGACCTGTGATCTATGAATGACCTGATGTTGTCTAAGGTTTCTCTCAGTCTCATCATATCACAACATGGTGTTTCCGGAAATTGCACCACAGCCCTCATTTCCAGAGCCTCTGTTGCTCCCACTTCCAGAGGCTTTATTGCTACCACTTCCAGAGCTTCTATTGGCCCAAGTTCCAGCCCCTGTGTGGAAGACACTGAGAAGGCCAGGGCTTCCAGCCTTCAGTCAACTAGCCTGATGGCTAGTACTCCAGTTAAAAGCCAACCTGAACTCCGGACAGTCTGAACTACAGTTAACCAACAAGCATCCACGGCACTCAACAGTGCCTTGTGGTATCTGCCTGGCCATCTTCCCAGGGATCCGGGGAGGCCGTGAAAGGGGAAGTGGTTGACATGGCTACCGCCGACTCATTCTGGTGGGTCCACTGCCCTGCTCCATTGAGTTTTCGCTGCCCTGCAAATTGTCCACATTGCCACACACTTCCCAGCTCAATCAGTGGCCCCGCTGTCACCAGCACCTTGTTCTCAGTCAGAGGTCCGGCCGACACAAGTTACTGTTGAGCTGCAACAATCCTAAGTTCCAGAGCCCCAGCAGTCTTTAGTTTCTTTACCCCTGGTTCCACCGGCAGGTATTCTACACAGACAAGTTCAAATGTGTTTACTCTGTCTTATTTTTCTGAGAAGATCTGTAACCCATATTAGAAACCTGTTTAGAAAATGATCTCTAAACTCTAAAAGGGATAGGGGCTGGAATCTCATTTGAAGGAGTTTCCCAGTGTGAAAGACGCCACATGGGAGTGGAGATACTAATGATCCCCCGGCTGAGCTGAGCAGCTCAAAGTTGGGGCCAGTAGGTCATTGGTGCCTGTTATGGTAGCAACCAACGAACCTGCTGGTGAAAACCAGTGGCTCAGAAAGCAGTGAAGCTGAAGAATGTATCCTTTCAGGCTGGTTGTTGGTTGGCCAAGGGGACTCCTGAAGCAGCAGACATGTTTCATATCTACAGATATCGATCTTGGTGTATGTTTCATATATACAGATATATATCTTGGTGTCCATCCATCCATCCATCCATCCATCTTCGTCCGCTTATCCGGTGTTGGGTCGCATGGGGGAGCAGCTTCAGCAGGGGATCTTGGTGTATGTTTCATATCTACAGATATATATCTTGATGCATTCAGCAGCTGATTTACTGAGGCAGCAGCTCATCAGACTCCGTCATGTCTGCTGGAGACAGTCTGCTACCATTCTAGCTGCTGCATGTGTGTGTCAACCTGGGTACATTACTGTCATAGATGATGTCATAGATTATGTTACTGATGGGCTTACCTGAGCAGGTGAGATCCAGGATGTAGGCAGAGTAAAGGGATTCTGCACACTCCCTCAGAGCAGATCCAGACTGAACACAGTTAGACCTGATCCACTGCACAGATCTGACTGAGGACTCTCTCTCTTTTACTGAAACAGCAGAGCCACAGTCCAACTCTCTGCAGGCAGCAGCTGCTATCTCAGATGCCTGCTTCAGGGGCCAGTCATAATAGCCACCCACTGGTCTCCATTGTCTCTGATGTTTCACCTCCAGTGTTCCTGTACAGCGACTGGAACCTCCCACCAACCTGACAGGTTCTGAACAGAAACCAGAGAGTCATCAACAAAAGAACAAAGTGAATTTCATTAGAACAGAAATGAACCAAATCAAAGCTGCAGCTCCTCTTCTACCTGAGCAGGTGAGTCCAACAGCTTTTCCAGATGAGCAGGTGTTTCTATCTGAGATTGAGCTTCTACAGTCCAGGAGAGCAGACTCATGGCCTCCACACTGGAACTCTTTGGTCGTCATTGGAGGGTCCACTTCTCCATAGAGCGCCCCCTGGAGGACTGAAGGAGCCCCACAGCCAAGCTCCCTACAGACCACCTCTGCATCCTGCTGGTCAAAGTCATGTTCACACACTGAGGACCAGTGCTGGGTAAACTGGTTTGTCTTCACCTCCAGTCTGCCTGAGCACAGACTGGTCCCATTCACCAGCCTGACAGAGCCTGGAGAGATATTAGAAGATAAAATAGAGAGAGAAAAGACGTCAGACAGAAGACAAAAAGATGTCAGGAAGCAAAAATTCAGTGATTCAAACTGGACTTGGCACAATTCCAACAGAAGTTGATAATTAACAGCAGAACACATCTTTATATCTTGGTGTATTCAGCAGCTGATTTATTGAACAGCAGCTCATCCGAGTCCTTCATGGCTGCTGGAGACAGTCTGTTGCCATTCTAGCTGCTGCATGTGTGTCAATCTTGGTACAACAGTCATACATGATGTCATAGATGATGTCACTGATGGTCTTACCTGAGCAGCTGAGATTCAAGATGGAGGAAGAGGAAGATGATGCTGCACACTCCCTCAGAGCAGATCCAGACTCAACACAGTCAGACCCGATCATCCACACAGATCTGTCTGAGGACTGTTTTCTCCCTCCTATAGAAACAGCAAAGCCACAGTCCAACTCTCTGCAGGCAGCAGCTGCTTTCTTCAGGGTCCAGTCAGAGTAATAATCTACTGTAATGTAACTCACTGGTCTCCATTCTCCCTGTTTAAGCTCCAGTGTTCCTGCACAGCGACTGGCTCCTCCCACCAACCTGACAGGCTCTGAACGGAAACCACAGTATAACAGATATATATATATATAGGTGTATGTTTCATATCTGTATCTGAATCAAGACTCTGAGGACAGAGACGGTGATAGATTATAAAGTCCTCTGAAAATAATCTGTGGAAGCAAAACAGATTTTACTTTGGGGTGGTGGTCTTCCTGCACTTTGGGTGTGGACCATATCTCCCTCTCAGAGAACAAGAGTTAATCTGGTAACCAAACATGCTCTGACATTCAGTTTGTTTGCTGTTGCCATTCATATACCTTGTATAAGTTTGGTTACTATATGACATGTGCAACACGATGACAGTCATCATAGCATCAGAAACATGTGCTTAGCTGATCACTTTCACTCTGTTTGGAGCAATCATCTTTTCCAAACCTGTAAACAGTCAGCTTACCTGAGACAGTGAGAGAGAGCAGATGGCTTTCAGAGGAGAAGTTATGAGAGAAAACATAGAGGTGATAAACACAGCTGTATGTTCCTTGGTGGGCGGGCTCTGCAGCAGGGAACAGGAAGTGGGCAGAGTGATTGACAGCTGGCTGGGTGGAGTTGTGTGCTGAGTTGGAGGAGGTGAAGGTGAGCTGGAAGGAGCCTCCTGGGTACTGTGGCTGGATGGAGCAGCTGATGGTGAAGGTGGAGCCCCTGAACACCTGGAACCCCTGCTGCTGGGCCTCAGAGACCCCGTCCATGGAGGACACAGAGATGTTGGGCTGAAGCAGCAGGTCTGTAAACACAGACACACACACACAGACAACTTGTCAGGCCTAGTAACGTTAACAATTAAAAGTAACATTTACATTTAATACACTCTAACAATTGTTATCCATTTTTAACACTTTCAACGTGTTTTCAAACAATAACATGACATCATCATCTGCATATTTCTCTAATCTGTTCCTTCTGCTCAGGTACTCAACAATCTTTGCTCTCCACACAGACAAGTTCAAATATTTTCACTCTTATTTTTCAGAAAAGATCTGTGACCCAGAATATAAATCTGTTTAGAAAATTATCCCCAAAAATGTGAAAGGACTAGGGACTGGACAGGAGCAACTGTTTAGAAATTAGTGCGCAATCGGCCAGGCAGACTCCTGCCCCCCCTTCAAAGTTCCTTGGCCTCTGTTGCCCCAATTTGATGAGCCTATGGTTCCCTGTTGTTAAGGAAAAACTCAGAAGCAGTACAACTCATTTCACATACATGCAGAACGTTTGGCAGACCTTGATGACTTACACAGAAGCATTTAATGAACACTCAATTGAGGAGACAATTAAGCAGGCAGTACAATTTAACCATGATGTGTTATTGTGCAGTGCTGTCTAGAGATGCCCCGATTACAACTTTCTAGGCCGATTCCGATGTTGTTTTAGTTAGGCCAGCCGATATCGATTTTAGCCGATTCCGATTACATTTCTTCTAACCACTTTACAGCACACACAAATATTTATTTTCTATCTTTTCTTTAAACACAAATACTAAAGCCTAGTCCAGTCGATCTCTCTCTCTCTGGGATGTATGCTAAAGTGTGGCTGGCCCACCCACCTCCAGAAGCAGACAAAACATTCCCTTATCATATAGCTGCCTACGTAGACTCCTTGAATCTTTAGAGAAAAACAATTATACATGAAGAGGTTTGGTTGTTAGAGACTGGCGAGACTGGCTGAATCTTCTCATCCCCTGACCTGTGACCTATGAATGACCTGATGTTGTCTAAGCTTTCTCTCAGTCTCATCATACCACAACATGGTGTTCCCGGAAATTGCACCAAACACCCCAGTTCCTGAGGCTATATTGCTCCCACTTCCAGAGCTTCTATTGCCCCAAGTTCCAGCCCCTGTGCTGAGACACTGAGAAGGCCAGGGTATCCAGCATTCAGTCAACTAGCCTGATGGCTAGTACTCCAGATAAAAGCCAACCTGAACTACACTTAACCAGCAAGCATCCGTGGCACTCAGCAAGTTCAAACGTGTTTACTCTTTCTTATTTTTCTGAGAAGATCTGTAACCCATATTAGAAACCTGTTTAGAAAATTATCTCTAAACTCTAAAAGGGATAGGGGCTGGACTCTCCTTTGAAGGAGTTTCCCAGTGTGAAAGACGCCACGTGGGAGTGGAGATACTAATGATCCCCCGGCTGAACTGAGCTGCTCAAAGTTGGGGCCAGTAGGTCATTGGTGCCTGTTATGGTAGCAACCAAAGAACCTGCTGGTGATAGCCAGTGGCTCAGAAAGCTGTGAAGCTGAATAATGTGTCCTTTCAGGATGGATGCTGGTTGGTCCAGGGGACTCCTGAATCAGCAGACATGTTTCATATATACAGATATATATATCTTGGTGTATTATTCATATTTACAAATATATATCCTGGTGTATGTTTCATATCTACCGATATACAGTATATCTTGATGCATTCAGCAGCTGATTTACTGAGGCAGCAGCTCATCAGACTACGTCATGGCTTCTGCAGACAGTCTGCTGCCATTCTAGCTGCTGCATGTGTGTGTCAACCTGGGTACATTACTGTCATAGATGATGTCATAGATGATGTCACTGATGGGCTTACGTGAGCAAGTGAGATCCATGATGTAGTCAGAGTATTGTGATTCTGCACAGTCCCTCAGAGCAGATCCAGACTGAACACAGTTAAACCTGATCCTCCACACAGATCTGCCTGAGGACTCTTCTCTCTCTTCTACAAAAACAGCAGAGCCACAGTCCAACTCTCTGCAGGCAGCAACTGCTGTCTTCAGGGTCCAGTCAGAGTCATGGTACCTCACTGGCCTCCATTCTCTCTGATGTTTCACCTCAAGTGTTCCTGCACAGCGACTGGCTCCTCCCACCAACCTGACAGGCTCTGAACACAAACCAGAAAGTCATCAGCAAAACAACAAAGTGAGTTTCGTTAGAACAGAAATTAACCAAATCAAAGCTGTAACTCCTCTTCTACCTGAGCAGGTGAGTCCAACAGCTTTTCCAGGTGAGCAGGTGTTCCTATCTGAGCCTGAGCTTCTACAGTCCAGGAGAGCAGACTCATTTCCTCCACACTGGAACTCTTTGGTCTTCATTGGAGGCTCCACTTCTCCATAGAGCGCCCCCTGGAGGACTGAAGGAGCCCCACAGCCAAGCTCCCTACAGACCACCTCTGCATCCTGCTGGTCAAAGTCATCTTCACACACTGAGGGCCAGCGCTGGGTGGACTGGTTAGTGTTCACCTCCAGTCTGCCTGAGCACAGACTGGTCCCATTCACCAGCCTGACAGAGTCTGGAGAGGTGATAGAAGTCAAAACAGAGAGAGAGAAAGGACACCAGACACTAAATAAAAAGATGTCAGGAAGCAATAATTCAGTGAATCAAACTGGACTCAGCACAGTTCCAACAGAGTTGATAATTAACAGCAGAACACATCTTTATAACACTACAACCTACAGCAATGTTACCAACACATTTATATTTAATACACTTAAATCAGAGCAGAAAGGCAAAGCACAGCATAGGTATACATCATCATTGCTTCCAGAATTGCTTGTGCCTCAAAAGGTCAGCGGCAACAAAGTCAAAGTTCAAATACTTTGACATTTGAGAGCAGGGTCTGGCAGCAATTCCGAGTGGTGTGAGACGCCGATAGTAGCTCCTCCTCCGAGTATCTACACCGCTCTACTAATAGGAAAACAAAATGCGCAGAGCGGTTTTACCACAAATCAAGTGTAGGTGGCTTAACTATTGTTTTTGAACTTGATTCATTGAGCAGCCAATTTACTGAGGTAGCAGGTCATCGGAGTCCTTCATGGCTGCTGGAGACAGCCTGCTGCCATTCTAGCTGCTGCATGTGTGTCAACCTGGGTACATTACTGTCATAGATGATGTTATAGATGATGTCACTGATGAGCATACCTGAGCAGTTGAGATTTAGGATGGAGGAAGAGGAATCTGATAATGCACACTCCCTCAGAGCAGATCCAGACTCAACACAGTCAGACCAGATCATCCACACGGATCTGTACCATTCTATCTTTCCTACAGAAACAGCAGAGCCACAGTCCAACTCTCTGCAGGCAGCAGCTGCTTTCTTCAGTGTCCAGCCAGGTCCATCCTCGTAATAATCTACTGTCATGTAACTCACTGGTCTCCATTCTCCGTCACGTTTCAGCTCCAGTGTTCCTGCACAGCGACTGGCTCCTCCCACCAACCTGACAGGCTCTGAACAGAAACCAGAGAGTCATCAGCAAAAGAACAAAGTGAGTTTCATTAGAACAGAAATGAACCAAATCAAAGCTGCAGCTCATCTTCTACCTGAGCAGGTGAGTCCAACCACTTTTTCAGGTGAGCAGGTGTTTCTATCTGAGCCTGAGCTTCTACACTCCAGGAGAGCAGACTCATTTCCTCCACACTGGAACTCTTTGGTCCTCATTGGAGTCTCCACTTCTCCATAGAGCGCCCCCTGGAGGACTGAAGGAGCCCCACAGCCAAGCTCCCTACAGACCACCTCTGCATCCTGCTGGTCAAAGTCATCTTCACACACTGAGGACCAGCGCTGGGTAGACTGATTAGTCTTCACCTCCAGTTTTCCTGAGCACAGACTGGTCCCATTCACCAGCCTGACAGAGTCTGGAGAGATTATAGAAGATACAATAGAGAGAGAGAGAGAGAAAAGACACCAGACATGAAATAAAAAGATGGCATGAAACAACAATTCAGTGATTCAAACTGGACTCAAGCTCATCAGACTCCGTCATGGCTGCTGGAGACAGTCTGCTGCCATTCTAGCTGCTGCATGTGAGTGTCAGATACATTACTGTCATAGATAATGTCATAGACAATGTCACTGATAGGCTTACCTGAGCAGCTGAGATAAAGGATGTATGAAGAGGAACCTGATTCTGCACACTCCCTCAGAGCAGATCCAGACTCAACACAGTCAGACCTGATCTTCCACACAGATCTGTACCATTCTATCTTTCTTACAGAAACAGCAGAGCCACAGTCCAACTCTCTGCAAGCAGCAGCTGCTGTCTTCAGTGTCCAGTCAGAGTAGTACCTCACTGGTCTCCATTCTCTGTGATGTTTCACCTCCAGTGTTCCTGCACAGCGACTGGCTCTTCCCACCAACCTGACATCAGACTCTGAATAGAAACAAGAGTGTCATTAGCAAAAGAAGTGAATTTAATTAAGAAAAGATGAAACTGTAAATGCTGATTCTGCTTTAATGATTCTTTTTTTACTCTTTTCTGTCTCTGTATACCTGTTGAGGCTTGATCTCCTTCAGCCTGGAGTCCTGAGGAGAAAATCAGAAGGTAAACATCAGTATAAAGCAGCATGATTGGATCACATCTGTGGACAGAACAAACTCTCTCAGGTTGTTTTGTTAAGAATATTCTACCTGCTCAGAAACACCTTAATGAACTCACTCTAGAGTATTTTACCAGTTTACTAAAGATGTGATGAACACGTGTATACACAGAACACAAGTCTGAAAACATAAAGGAAGGCCCTCAGAAATGCCAGATCAGACTCTTACTCATCACTAATAGTAGAAAATGAGAAAAAACCAAGGTTTCTTTTCAGCACCGTAGCCAGTTTATTTGAGGACTTTCAGTCAGGATTTAGAATGCATCATAGCACAGAGATGGCACTGGTGGGAATTACTAGCGACCCTCTAACTGCTTCAGACAAAGGACTTGTCTCCGTACTTGTCTTACTAGATCTTAGTGCTGCATTCAACACTATTGACCATACCATCCTGTTACAGAGATTGGAACATTTAGTTGGCATTAAAGGAATCACACTAAGCTGGTTTAAGTCCTATTAATCTGATCAATCTCAATTTGTTGATGTGAACAAGGAATCCTCCAGACATGCTAAAGTTAGCCATAGCGTTTCACAAGGCTCAGAGTTGGGACAAATTCTATTCACCTTATATATGCTTAGTCTAGGCAATATTATTAGGAAACACTCCATTAACTTTCACTGTTATGCGGATGACACCCAATTATACCTATCCATCAAGCCAGACGAAACCAGTCATTTAGCTAAACTTCAACCATGCATTAAAGATATAAAATCCTAGATGACCTACAATTTTCTGATGTTAAAATCAGACAAAACCGAGGTTATTGTGCTCGGCCCTAAAGACCTCCGAACCTCATTATCTAAAGATATAGCTACTCTGGATGGCATTGCCCTGGCCTCCAGCACTATTGTCAGAAATATAGGAGTTATTTTTGATCAGGATATATCCTTTAACGCCCTCTTAATACAAATCTCAATTTCACCTGCATAACATTAACACAATTAGGCACATCCTGTCTCAAAATGATACTGAAAAACTAGTCCATGCATTCGTTACCTCCAGGCTGGACTATTGTAATTCCTTACTATCAGGTTGCTCAATTAAATCCCTTAAGACTCTCCAGCTGATCCAGAATGCTGCAGCGCGTGTTCTGACAAGAACTAAGAAAAGAGATCATATTTCTCCTGTATTAGCGTCTCTGCATTGGCTTCCTGTGAAATCCAGGAATGAATTTCCTGACCTACAAAGCTCTAAATGGTCAAGCACCATTATATTCAATTCAATTTCAATTAAATTTTATTTATAGTATCAAATCATAACATAAGTTATCTCGAGACACTTTACAGATAGAGTAGGTCTAGACCACACTCTATAATTTACAAAGCCCCAACAATTCCAACAATTCCAGTAATTCCCTCAAGAGCAAGCAGTGCGACAGTGGCGAGGAAAAACTCCCTCTTGGGAAGAAACCTCGGACAGACCCAGGCTCTTGGTAGGCGGTGTCTGACGAGCCGGTTGGGGGTGTGATGAACAGTGGCGATAGTAGTCACATTAATAATGGAACAGTGACTGGATGTAGCAGGAAGCAGCAGGGTTCAGCAGGACGCAGCATGACATTGCAGGGCATCGCTGAGCTCAGCAGGGAGTGCAGCAGGACCACGGCGACAGCTGCAACCAGGGTCTTGTTGCCAACGTTCTCCAAGGAAATACGCTGGGGGAAAAAAAAGCATAAGGACTCCGGGGAGTAAACTCCCCAGAAGCTAGGATTAGTAACAAGCATTTCTGGGACGGGCTGCACACAAATAGTAATAGTAATAGTAACAGTAATAGAAACAGTAATAGAAAGGGAGAGGAGAGAGCAGCTCAGTGTGTCAAAGGAAGGAAGTCCCCCCCTATATCTTGAGGAGCTCTTAGTATCTTATTGTCCTACTAGAGCACTGCGCTCCCAGAAATGCAGAGTTACTTGTGGTTCCTAGAGTCTCTAAAAGTAGAATGGGAGCCAGAGCCTTCAGCTATCAGGGTCCTCTTCTGTGGAACTAGCTCCCAATCTGGGTTCAGGAGCCAGAGCCTTCAGCTACCAGGCTCCTCTCCTGTGGAACCAGCTCCTAGTCTGGGTTCGGGGGGCAGACACCATCACCACATTTAAGAGTAAACCTAAAACTCTTCTCTTCGATAAAGCTTATAGTTAGGGAGTGAGGAGTTACAGCGTTTGCCTAGACCGACAGGGGAGGGTCTGTAGCCACAGTCACGGCGTGCCCCCTCCCTATCTCTTCTTCTCTGCAGCTCTTAGTTATGCTGTTATAGTTTTTGACTGCCGGGGGACTTCCTTTGACACACTGAGCTCCTCTCTCTTTTCATCTGTGTGTGAATGCTTGTTACTAACCTAGCTCAGGAGTCCTTATGTTTTCTTGCCCCACAGTTTTCCTTGGATTAGGGTGGCACGTAAATCATAGTTGCATCTGTCGCTGTGGTCCTGCTAGGCGCCCTGCTACACCCAGCTACGTCCTGCTATGTCATGCTATGCCCTGCTACACCCTGCTATGCCCTGCAGTGCCGTGCAGTGCCCTGCTACGCCCATGCTACAACATGAACTGAGGCTGCTCACTCTGGAGGACAGCTATCAATCCGCTGAAGGAAGTCCGGATAATTTATCAGCTGTGGCAAAAAGTGAGGAAATGTGGATCAACTTCTGTCCTCCAATTCAAGCAATGATAGCAGATCTGGTGAGTGCATATCTTTACATCTTTATATATGGTCTATGATCTCTACATCTTTATATACGGTTCATGATCTATACGAAGTAACAGCTGTAGGGACAACAAATTTAATTAGTTAGCTTACATTGTATGTTTAACGTTGCAGGTGTGTCAACTGCAGCGGCTGTGCATAAAGGAAATGACATGAATGAGGACATAAATGTCAACATAAACATTCCCAAAGATGTCCCATTCACTGTGTCTTACTTCACCGTCAACAGACAAGTTTAATGTGAATTAGAGCAGCCGATAGCCCGCTAGCTCACTACAATGCCTCAGCTAATGTAGTGTCAACCTGCAGTGATTAAAATAGCAGCTGGTCATTTGTCCACCTATAGCTAGCGATAGCAGGGCAGCAACCCATCGCAGCCTGACTCATAAAATATACGGCTACTACCACAGCCCGTAAAGGGAATAAAATGTGTGCCCGGACGGATGGCTTTTGCCAGAAATGTATTCGCTGCAGGAGGGGGAGATACTGTGGTGTTGAGTAACAGAAGGAGGGATGCATTAAACGGCTACAGAGTTTATGTTGCTATGGACGGAGGATTCCAACCGTAGCGATGGAACAGACTATTTACTTTAGCGGAAGCAATGCAATCGTATTTAAATCAAGAAACTCCTTTTAAAATCAATATTTTGTGTCAAATTATTGATTTATTTGTTAAGTAGCCATGTAATAAGCGGGATAATGTAGCCCAGACGGTTGTTATAGCGAATACAACCCCTTCAGACTGATTCAAGACCCCTCCGCCTGATCATCCTGTCGGGGTTGTATTCGCTATAACAACCGCCTTGCTCACCATTATCCCTTACATAACTGCCACTGTTCATCACACCCCCAACCGGCACCGGCAGACAACCACCCACCAAGAGCCTGGGTCTGTCCGAGGTTTCTCCCTAAAAGGGAGTTTTTTCTCGCCACTGTCACACTGAATGCTTGCTCTTTGGGAAATTACTGGAATTGTTGGGTCGTTGTAAATTATAGAGTGTGGTCTAGACCTACTCTATCTGTAAAGTGTCTCGCGATAACTCTTGTTATGATTTGATACTAAAAAATTAAATTTAATCTAAATGAATTGAAAGTCTGGGAATTTAAAGAAACATATATTCTTTTTTTTCCTGTGATTGTCTTTAAGTAACTGGTACCTATTGTGTAATTATTGCATGCTTGAAGTTTAACTAGCTGATTGGTTTCTTCTGGCCTAATCAATAGGTATTATTTGGTATTATCTGTATAACAGTGAAACTTTTTTGCCTAGAGGAAGCATATTTAAGGTATATAGAAGTGGTCCAAGCACAGAGCCTTGTGGAACACCATGGCTAACTTTATAATGCATTGGAGGATTTATTGTATTATTGTCCATTTTCCCTTTTTGTCTTTTTTCTGTCTGTGTGTGAGAGCAGTTTGTCCTTTGATTTAAAGATCAACGCAAATATTTGAATAATAACACGTCATCTTTAAAGCAGAGTCCTACCTGAGCTGCACAGCAGCAGCAGTACCAACAGATAATACATGTCCAGGTAGAGCATCTCTCTGATCACCCTGTGTGCTGTACTCAGTGTATATCTGCGAACAGGAAGAGGAGGAGCTTTACTGGAACAGTATCAGAATCGGCTTCAATGGCCAAGTAAGTGTGGCAAAAATATGTTTTGACGATATAGTTTAATAATTTGATTATTAACAGCAAACAAACTAATGTTACTACTTTTAACTGGACTCGACCCAGCATGAGTCCGCGTTTTCATAGTCAGTGTGGTCGCTGAATGGTCTACTTGTTCAGGTGATGGAAAAGATTTGTTTGGAGGATGGAGGAAGAAATTGAAAAGCTTAGACATGAACGAGGAGAGAGAGGGGGAATGGCATGGAGGAAACTGCGGCCTCTGTGTCAAGGACTGAGCCTCTATATATGGACGTGCGCTCTACCACTAGACCACCCAGGCACCCAACCTGGTCTCACTTTAATCCTGGTCGCAGCAAAATTTTGGCTTTTAGTTAAAACATTTATCAAGATTAATTGCATGATTGTACATAGTTACCTCTCAATAATTGTCACATACACCAAACGATCCCAGGAAATAAATCTGGTCTCAGTCTGAACCTGGTCTCAGTCTGAACTCATGTAGAAATTAGGGCTGTCAGTTCACATAACATTTCTAACCGAGATTAATCCCATGGTTGGCCATAGTTAACTCTCAATGAATGTCCCATACACCGCACAACCCCACTATATGAACCTGGTCTAATAAAATTATAAAGATACAAACTGCAGGGCGCCTGGATGGCTCACCTGGTAGAGCGGGTGCCCATGTGTAGGGGTTTAATCCTCGGCGTAGCGCCCATGGGTTCGGCTCCGACCTGGGGCCATTTGCTGCATGTCGTTCCCCCTCTCTATCCCCTTTCAAGTCTAGGCTCTCCTATACAAGTAAAGGCCTAAAAAAATGCCCCAAGAAGATACTAATTGCATTTGACTCTCGCTGGATGATGAAGTTAGACGTCACCTTCTTTTTACTTTTGGATATTTTTACCTGATTACCCAACAGAACAGATTCGTCCTCATAATCTGCAACTACATTTGTCTTCCTGAGTTTCCTTCAGAATAACTGCAGAGAAACTCTCCTGTTAACAAACAATCTACACAACTGTTGAAAAGTTAAGAATAAGCTATGTTGTTGATGTTCTTCTCTACTTCGATATTAACTATTTAAACAGATTAAAACAGAATAATACAGACACTAGATGTTTTCTTTACCATAGACATTACATTTTACAATACAGAGTTTCACAGTTTATTAAAGAGGTTTTTCTTTTCCTCTGAAAAGATAAAAGAGAAACATTTATTACAGATCTTAATCAACCTCCAGCCGACATCTGAAAGAACTTTGTTAATGTAGTACTAGTACTTAATTTCTCATAAAACTTTTCTCATATTGTCTCCAAATGGCCTTTAAATGACAGTGAGCGGACGTCCTCTCCACGTAGAATAAACCTCTAATTACATTATTATAAATGTTATAAATATATATTTAATTCTCTGTAAACTGCATTTTGCCAATAAAGTAAATTAAATTGAGTTAGACAAATAGAAAGAGAGAGTAATCAAAATTAACTTACAGCTGTGTGAGCTGTTAAAAACCACCATGAAGTCTGTTCCTGCACTGAGCTGATCTCTGAAAAAGTTCCTGATTCTCTCTTCTATACAAAGTCTGTAAACACACTGTGACCATTTCCTGTCCCACTCAAGCCACTCACACTAATATTGTCCAACTCTATCTCCATTCATCTGCACGTAGCACGTAGCTCTGCTGCATTGGCACAGAGTCAAGAAAATCAGAACATTTTCCTTTGATTGAATTTGGCCTGAGCCTTTATTTATTTTATTGAGAACAACTTCTCTTTTGCAGGAACGCCCTGATCACATTCATACCTGATAGCTGCCAAGTACAACCACAGCCTGACCTGCTGGCCACTGAGCAGCTCCACTGGAGCGGTTGGGGTTAAGGGCCTTGCTCAAGGGCACCTCAGTGGTGGTAATGAGGGCGGGACAAGCGCTGCTCTTTTACTTTCACTGTGTGTGTGTGTGTTTCAATGTGCCTGCTTCATTGGACATAAATTAGGAAACACCCTTGAGTGCAGGATGAGTCATTTACAGGAAGAGAACAGATCATGATTATGATGTAATATAACAACAGATAAATGATACCCTGAAATTTTATTTATTCAAAACAGCAAAAATCTTTGTTTGTCAAAAAGTAAAACATGTTCTTGGTTTAATAAATTGGTTTAATTTCCTGACAGATTAAAAAAACAGAAATACAGATTTAAACATTTTCAGGGTCAATTTTATTACAACTACTCATTTATTGCTTTTAAAACCTATTCATTTATTTATTACATTTAACTCTTAAAATAATAAAATATTTACTTTTGTTTCATTACAAAGATTAATTCAGAGGTTTATTTTCTGCTTTTCTCAGATTCAATCTTCAAGAATTAATTTCTTTGAATCTCAAAAAAATACTTCACCTGTGTCTGGGTAACTTCCTGTTAACTTCCTGGAAAGTTTGAGTCACAGAGAGGAGAAGCCCCGCCCCTTCCTGCTTCCACCACGGGACTTTATTTTAGTAAAAATATGTCCGGCAGTGAACAAGGAGAGTTAGATAATATTTTTATCAGTGGAGATTTTAGCCTTTAACTTGATCCTGGCACCCTAAAAAAAAGTATTTGTTTAAAAAACTAAAAGTGTCTGTTTGACGAGCTACCACGAAATCAGTTTTTGAGCGACCAGCCACATTAAGGGAAGTGGTCGTAACATGCCTTCAAAGTCTGCAAAGCTGTTTAAAATGCTCATATGCTTTTAGGCTTTTCCCCTTTTCTTTATAGTGTTATACATCGTTTTTGTGCACGTTATAGATTTACAAAGTGAAAAAGCCCAAAGTCCTCCCCAAAGGGACTTACCATCTCCAACAGAAAACACTGTTCACAAACTGCTCCAAACACCTCTATTGTAGTCCAGCCTTTACTTCAGAGACAAACGTGGTCACTTTATAACACACGTTATAATGCTCGCCTAGCTGCTAGCATGGCTTTAACCTTGATAAAAATATAACACGCAGAAACTATACTTTTAGAAAGAAAATAGTTAAAAACTCAAACAATTGTAGTTTGGTTCAGACGAGTTAAAGAAACACTCTGAAAGATTACACACACACACACACACACACACACACACAGTGTTGTATAAAGTACTAGAAAGCAATACTTGAGTAAAAGTACAAGTATCGTACTAGAAAAAGACTTTGGTAGAAGTGGAAGTTACCTTTTAGAATATTACTTAAGTAAAAGTCTTAAAGTATCTGATGTATCAAAAGTAATTTTCTGATATTTAATGTACTTAAGTATTTGAAGTAAAAGTTTTTTTTTTTTTAAAAGCAAGCGGTTAGAACTTTTATTGTGGCTTTCTTATAGTAAAGCATAAAGCATATTCAGGGTTCCCATATCTTCATAATCTCACTCATCAAATCAAAATCACATTCTTTTCTAGGACTTTTCAGGCGCAATTATCTTAAGTTCAAAGAACAAACAGCATATTTTTCAATCAATGTAATCAATGTACAGAAACATTTCTTGCAACACAGGTGTATGACGTTATCTTCACCACTACCCTGTTCACCGAGTTCACCACTATTGTCGGGGTGGTCGCAGGGCTCAACATTAAAAAAAATCCCATCAGAGTTTAGCTGGCCCCTTCTACATTTTTACTGGCCCTGAAAGAAATATCATAGGTGTGATTGGAAAAGGACAAAAAAGCAGGAAAATATACGCCGCACCTATGCTTTAGAAAATGGTTCTAACCCAGCTAGCCACTGCCACTGGATGTTGTGCCATTAGCAGCAAAGCTAGACCAGGGGTCATCTACTACATTTTTCCAAGGGCCAGAATTTTTTTAAGCAGACACTCCAGGGGCCGGACTTTCAAATAAAGCAAATAAAATTATACCTAATACCATCATCTTGTTTGATATTTTCACTTTCTTACTAAATTAATGCTATATTTTTTTTACATTAGTAAGCAAACCCCTAAAAACATGGAAAATCCATAATGATAACTAGATAGGCTACTTAACTAGAAAATGATCTCCGATTAGTCCTGTATGCCTAATTTGAAATACGACAATTCTGTTGCTAAATAATACAACCGGCAACATCATCAAGAATGAAGAACGCGTCATTCGTGCATATTAAGTAGCCACGTGTATTTGTTTTGGTCTTAAAATACATCCATAGGTTTACCGCTCCAGCGGAGAGAAGGGCTCGTTTAGACAGCAGCTACATTTACAAGAGTTTGTCCAAAGTTCAAGATTGGTTGCAAATTAAGACAAACAGTTAGACTACAAACTGACATCTTTCATTTTAGCTGGTTTGTAAAGTCGCTATTTGCAGAGTAGAGCTGTGTTTACAGAGTAGAGCTGTGTTTGCAGAGTAGAGCTGTGTTTACAGAGTAGAGCTGTTTGCAGAGAGCGTTGTTTTACAGAGTAGAGCTGTGTTTACAGAGTAGAGCTGTGTTTACAGTTGTAGAGCTGTGTTTGCAGAGTAGAGCGTGTTTACAGAGTAGAGCTGTGTTTACAGAGTAGAGCTGTGTTTACAGAGTAGAGCTGTGTTTGCAGAGTAGAGCTGTGTTTGCAGAGTAGAGCTGTGTTTGCAGAGCAGTGTTTGCAGAGCTGGGTTGTGTCTGCAGAGGTGAGCTGTGTTTACAGAGTAGAGCTGTGTCTGCAGAGTAGAGCTGTGGTTTACAGAGTAGAGCTGTGTTTACAGAGTAGAGCTGTGTTTGCAGAGTAGAGACGCTGTTTTTACAGAGTAGAGCTGTGTTTACAGAGTAGAGCTGTGTTTACAGAGTAGAGCTGTGTCTGCAGAGTAGAGCTGTGTTTACAGAGTAGAGCTGTGTTTGGAGTAGAGCTGTGTTTACAGAGTAGAGCTGTGTTTACAGAGGTAGGCGGTGTTTGCAGAGTAGAGCTGTGTTTACAGAGTAGAGCTGTGTCTGCAGAGTAGAGCTGTGTTTACAGAGTAGAGCTGTGTTTGCAGAGTAGAGCTGTGTTTACAGAGTAGAGCTGTGTTTACAGAGTAGAGCTGTGTCTGCAGAGTAGAGCTGTGTGTTGCAGAGTAGAGCTGGTTTTTACAGAGTAGAGCTGTGTTTACAGAGGTAGAGCTGTGTCTGCAGAGTAGAGCTGAGTGTTTACAGAGTAGAGCTGTGTTTGCGAGAGAGCTGTGTTTACAGAGTAGAGCCAGGCCGAGTAGAGCTGTGTTTGCAGAGTAGAGCTGTGTTTACAGAGTGGAGCTGTGTTTTGGGGTAGAGCTGTGTTTACAGAGGTAGAGCTGTGTTTAGCAGAGGGTAGAGCTGTGTTTACAGAGTAGAGCTGTGTTTACAGAGTAGAGCTGTGTTTGCAGAGTAGAGCTGTGTTTACAAGTAGAGCTGTGTTTGCAGAGTAGAGCTGGGTTTGACAGAGTAGAGCTGTGTTTACAGAGTAGAGCTGTGTTTACAGAGTAGAGCTGTGTTTACAGAGTAGAGCTGTGTTTGCAGAGGTAGAGCTGTGTTTGCAGAGTAGAGCGGTTTGCAGAGTAGAGCTGTGTTTGCAGAGTAGAGCTGTGTTTACAGAG